>NC_047103.1:22130790-22369454 GCF_902500255.1 Thalassophryne amazonica | reverse complement strand
TTGTAGAATAATGCTGAGCCAGATAATCGTAGTCATAGGTCGCTCAGTGGGGATGACTCAGCCTGCACCTGCAGCATTCGGTGTTAGTGATCAGGCCAGTAGCAAAAATATCAAACAAAACAGAAGTTTCCTTATCAAGGCTTACAGATGTTGTTGCTCTCATACATAGATATAGCTGCATTGTTTAACTGACGTTATGAGTGTTATGAGGATGTGTAATTTTGAACTCATCTGTTGAGCATTGACTCATTGTACAGCAAGTGTTGATGAACAGTAATTTTGTTTCATGGAGAAATAGACTTGGCTGATGTCTGTGAACCTGTACTGACCAATTCCAGTATCTAGTATGGTTAATTGATTCATTAAATTAATTGCAAAGTATTTTGCTATTGATTGATCATTTTGCTTTTTCCTTTTTAAATGTCCAAATTTTCAAATTCCGGCTCCTTTAATGTGAATATTTTTTTATTTCTTTGTTCTTTTCTGACAGTAGACGGAATACGAGGTCTGTCAATAAAATAACGGTCCTTTTTATTTTTTCAAAAACTATATGGATTTTATTCATATGTTTTTACGTCAGACATGGTTGAACCCTCGTGCACATGTGTGAGTTTTTCCATGCCTGTCAGTGACGTCATTCGCCTGTAAGCACGCCTTGGGAAGGAGTGGTCCCGCCCCCTCGTCGGATTTTCATTGTCTGGAAATGGCGGAATGAAAAGGACTTTTTTTCCATCAGAATTTTTTCAGAAGCTGTTAGAGACTGGCACCTGGAAACCATTCTAAAAATTTATCTGGCTTTCGGTTAAAATTTTACAGGCTTCACAGAGAATAACGTCTGTTACTACAGCTTTAAGGACCCCTTTAAGGACGCTCAGCGCCGCGCTCAAGGATACAGTGACCAATTTCATATTTATTTACTTTAAGACTCAATGAAATACATAGAAAGCCTGTAAAGCCTACTTTTACTACAAAATTCACAAGAGGTATTGATAAGGAATCGGATCGATAAGCAGAATCGATAATGGCATCGATGTCGATAAAATCTTATCAATACCCATCCCTAATCCTTTATATGTTTGAGTATTTTTTTGCTTGTAAAATAAATACTTTTCATGACAAAATACTTGAATGCAAGGTTGAAAGTTATCAGTAGAAGAGATGGTAATGCTTTACTGGTAAATTAACCAAAGGATAGTCAAATAATCAGAAAATAATCAAGAGACTAATAAAAATAATCATTAGATTAGATTGATTGATTAGAATTTGTAGCTCATTTATTTATTTATTTTTTTACTACCAATGGGACAAAAATATGGGCATGTAATGACATGGAACAAATAAAACTGACAAAACCTTTTTATGATGATGTGTGTTTACTTCAGTCATGCAAAATAAAGACTGTCATTGTGTTGACCATGTCCCTCTCAAGTCCAGCTTCCATCTCACCCAGGCTCCTTTATTTTCTTCTTTTTGGGTCCTCTCACTTCCATTTTCCTGAGCATATGGTTGCAATTACAACAAACCTAAAATTATTCACTCTATAGAATGACTGCGCCTCCTCTTTATTTCTTCATCGCTGTGCCAGTGATGCTGACTCCTGTCTCCCCCCCACGTCCTCTGTTCTCCTGCAGACATTCCTGAGATCCCCGAAAGCATTAAATTTTGCAGGGCCTTGGAGATTGCAGACTTCAGTGGAAACCCCCTTTCCAGGTAAGTGAGTAGAAACAGCCCTTTGCTAAATTCATCATCAGTCTGAGAATCTGTTGGAGGAGAGAAGCTGCACTCATTTTGAGACAAATTGAAAATTTTCCCTCACTGAGAACTGCAGTGTTTTTGGATGAACAAATGGCTGCAGGTGAACGTTGCTTTATGTGATCTTTGCTTTCTGAGCAAACATGAATTAAATGAAAGTGTCATGTTAATCTGCTAAGAGAGACTTTTAACTCCTGTGTAACTAGCAAATTAGTACTAACAATTGTTCATAAAGCAGTTGTTTTTCCTCAAACTTTCTGTATTGTACTCATTTGGCAACAAAAATCCAGAATCTTGAGAGAGGGTTTCTACCTTTTTTTTTTTTAAAGCTGCTCTTATAGAAGAGCTTTGGAACAGGTCAGAAGGTGCTGAGTATTTTACCAGACAGGAATTTCTTGAGGGCCAGTAGTCTGAATGAGTTAAGTGATACCATACGTTGTATAACCGAACTCTGCTTCTTTTTTTTCTTTCTTTCTTTTCTCTCTTCTCTCGTCTTTCTGCCTCAGTTTGCCGGACGGCTTCACTCAACTTCGGGCACTGGCTCACTTGGCACTCAATGATGTATCACTACAGGTTTTGCCGAATGATATTGGAAAGTATGTACACATGCACAAAGCCCCAAACTGTATTACAGCATGAGTGACTTATTAAAATAATTGTTCAGTTGATTTATTTTGTAACTAAATAGAAAATTTCAAATTTTATCGTGACAGTTTTGCAGCACAGTTTACTTATTAATAATTATGAGCACTCCCACGTGATAACAGATGGGATTATAATTATAATTTTGGGGGGGAAGTGTCAGAACACCCCGCCCACACACACACACACAAAAGAAAAAAAAAAAAAGCGCTACATTTGTTCACACTGCCAAATTGAAGCACTCAAACACACAAACGCAGTACATCATCAGAGTGAACATTTTTCTGGATGTGGGGTCCAAAGCAGCCGTTCTCTTGGCTCAGGGGCCACTGCTGTGCTTAGACAGATGGAGGAGCCACTCGCCATGCCAGCCAGCGCAGACAGACAGACCTGCCATCTGACTAAAGAACCCGCGACTCATCGGCCATCCCTTCCTCCCCCTGCATCCTCACTGCCATCTCCTGATCTTTCCTTCTTTCTGTTTGATTTACTTCCTTCTTTTTTCTGCTGCTTTTGTAGTCTGGCCAGCCTGGTGACGTTGGAGCTCAGGGAGAACCTACTGAAGTCTCTGCCTTCGTAAGTGTTTATCCCTTGGACATACATGTCTAAGCTGCCATTAGGGCTGAAGGAATATTTCTTGTTATTGTTTAGAATTCATAGTGAGGGCAGTGGTAAATGGTGATAAAAGACTGAATGGAGTCGTATGTATAGAAAATGTTGAGAGCACAGCGAAGATGTGCATGTACAAAACTGCAGTCGAGCTCAGACCAAAGACGTTTTAGAGTTGGAGATACTTTGATGTTGTGTGCTCTATCTCTAAAGCTGGCCGTATATTATATGACTGTCCATCTCTCTACATTATTGCACATTTCACAGACGGAGCATGAACACAACATATACTATATGTTGCTTACCTTATGTTACTGTATGTGCTTACCTTACCGCATGGACATACCTTATGTTGCGTCTGGGCTACTGTTTAACATATACACATGCATATAAATGATTTATGACAAAACAGAATGAATATAGAGTGAAATTAATGTACAAGATTGATCTGAAATGTCTGCATCATTTTCTGTTTGAATTTGCAAGCATAATTGTTCAAAACAAAAATTAAGTTTCATCTCACCTGGTGGAACACAGTATTCTGCCATGATTTACATGGTTGTGTTAAAAAAAAAACGAAAAAATTTAGTCCAGTACATTTTCCTCCTGTAACTCCTCAAGAAATCTCTTATGGGAACCATATATCAGAAAACTTTGAAACTACAGTTAGGTGACTGTTCCCTTCTCTTTTCCATCCTGCGTGCCTGCTGCTCCACAAAATGCAAGGCTCAGCTTCCATATCTTTGTTGCATTGTGGTCAAATTGATGGAGGCCATTGTTGCAGAAATACAGAATAGCCTGAGATAAATCTGCTGAATTGATGGCGGGGTGGGGGAAGCAACATGAGTGCATGCAAAACAGACTCGCTGGGCTGCAAAAGGTATGGGTTTTGCACTGGATATTAACAGGGTCTGCACCTGTGTTGCATCCCAATTTGCAGTAGCATGAACGCAACACAGACTTAAAGTATACGAGGTCTGTGAGAAAAGTATCCGACCTTTTTATTTTTTTCAAAAACCATATGGATTTGAATCACGTGTGATTGCATCAGCCAAGCTTGAACCTTCGTGCGCATGCGTGAGTTTTTTCACGCCTGTCGGTTGCATCATTCGCCTGTGAGCAGGCTTTGTGTGAGCACTGGTCCACCCCTCTTGTCGCTTTTTTATTGCGAATAAATGTCTGAACAATTTGGAGCTTTGCTGCATCAATTTTTTCCAGAAACTGTGAGAGATCTCCAGGTGGACACCATTCGGTAAATTAATATGGCTTTCAGGGACGATTTTATGGGGATTACACAGATTAAGGAGTGATCCAGACGGTTTAAAGACCGCCCACAACTGCTGAGAGCGCTCCGAGCGCCGATCGACAGGCTCCAACCCCACTGGAACAACCAGATAATTTCCAACGTGAAGGCTTTGTTGATCTGGGACCTCGTCTGACATTCACAAAAAGGCAGAAGGCGTGAACATCAGCACTTTTTTGGCACATTCCACTGTTACAGGAGTTTTTTTCATGGAAAGAAAAGCGGAGGGACGTGCCACGGAGCCATTCATTACGCGGCACAAAACCACCTCCGTGTTGGTCTCACAGGACGGCTTTCAGGTGGATTTCAGATGGCTGTCGGTTGCTTTTCAGTTGTGTGATTATCTAAGAAATTGAGCATGAGCTGGACATGCCCCAACATGTCCTGTGAGGCTTCATCACGGCGTTGCTTTGCGCCATGCGGCTCCACAGCGACGCGCGGAACTCCTCCGCACATCTGTCTCAATGTGCCAAAAAGGTGCTGATGTCCACGTCTTTTCACAATTCCTGTGCTAGTCAGACGACATACCGGATCAACACAGCGTCCAGTTTAGAAATGAACGGCACATTCCACTGTTACAGGAGTTTTTGTCATGGAAAGAGGAGCGGAGTTCCGCGCGTCGCGGTGGAGCTGCATCGTGCAAAGCAATGCCGTGATGAAGCCTCACAGGACATGTTGGGGCATGTCCAGCTCATGCTCAATTTCTCGGATAATCACACGACTGAAAAGTAACCGACAGCCGTCTGAAATCCACCTGAAAGCCGTCCTGTGAGACCAACACAGAGGTGGTTTTGTGCCGCGTAATGAACGGCTCCGTGGCGCGTCCCTCCGCTTTTCTTTCCATGAAAAAAAACTCCTGTAACAGTGGAATGTGCCGAAAAAGTGCTGATGTCCACACCTTCTGCCTTATTGTGAAAGTCAGACGACGTCCCGGATCAACAAAGCCTTCACGTTGGAAATGATCTGGTTGTTCCAGCGGGGTTGGAGCCTGTCGATCGGCGCTCGGAGCGCGGCGCGCTCTCAGCAGTTGTGGGCGGTCTTTAAACCGTCTGGATCACTGCTTAATCTGTGTAATGCCCATAAAATCGTCCCTGAAAGACATATTAATTTTCCGAACGGTGTCCACCTGGAGGTCTCTCACAGTTTCTGGAAAAAAATTGATGCGGCAAAGATCCAAATCGTTCAGACATTTATTCGCAATAAAAAAAACGACGAGAGGGGTGGACCAGTGCTCACACAAAGCCTGCTCACAGGCGAATGACGCAACCGACAGGCGTGAAAAACTCGCGCATGCGCACAAAGGTTCAAGCTTGGCTGATGCAACCAAACGTGATTCAAATCCATATGGTTTTTGAAAAAAATAAAAAGGTCAGATACTTTTCTCCCAGACCTCGTATTGTATGGCCAGTGGTCCCCCCCTAAAAATTGGTCTGCCCTGCCTCCACTGCACATGCGCATTTTGGAGCTCAGCCGCTCCTCTAAGACAGAGTCTCTTCACCCAAAGTGAAGTGGATGAATGAGGTTATTATTTTAAGCAGAAACTAGGTTGTTTTCAGCAGAAACAAGGCAATACTCGGTGACGCTTTGAAATGACTGATGCGCAGTGCACGCATCAGCTAGCAGCTTGTGTAGCCACGGTGCTCTGATTGCTTCTTTTGTCTTTTATGATGAAATAATGCTGAATTTATATGAAAATGATTGTTGTACAAAAGCTTCAGATATCTGTCGCTGAGACAGATGATGACTGGAGTGCAGTTTTAAGCAGAAATGAGGTGATAATCGGTGAACCACAGCTAATGGCACATGCGTCGTGAAGTCAGTGCGGACCAATTTTTAGGGGGGACTGTTTGGTTGGCGACACCGGCTTAATTTATCATGCTAATTATTGCATTTATGAATTTATCATATATTAAAGTTTCTCTTTATATTGTGCAGCTGCAACCACCAGGATAATGATCCTAAAATGCCACAGTAACTGTTTGTGCAGTTACGTCATCGTTTAGTGAATGGTGTTTGTTAAAGGGCTTGTGACATTAGCTGTAATCTTCATGAGAACATAAATAGACACTTTAGCTCGTATCTCACAACGCTTCAAGTGCAGCAGTTTGATGATAAAGTTTCACAGCAACATTCCAAAGCATGTGAGGACCTTTCTCAAAGTAACTAAAAAAAAAAAAAGAAGCAATGTGTGCCAAACAATACGTGCCAAACAGACTGTATGTGGAGGTGTGGTCATTCTTTGTGATTTACTGTGTGTTGTTGTATATGTATATTCAGGTCACTCTCTTTCCTGGTGAAACTGGAACAGCTGGACCTGGGCAGCAATGAACTGGACGTTTTGGTGAGTGGAAAATTACATTTAATCTAATTTACCCTGTTGTCGATTCTTCATGCTATAAAGACACATGCAAGTGAGACATTGTCTTCACAATTATGATGAGTCAAACCACAAATTTAGTTGTGCAAATGGCAGAGCCGGTCTGTGAGACCTCAAGCCTTGCATGCATTGAACCCCAGAGTGACTTGTGGTGCCGGTTTTAGGCTGGAAACGCCCACTTGCCTCAGTAGGACGGGGTAAATAATGCCTGATGCAAGGGTGGAGGCTGAGCAAACAAAACAGCTGACATCATGACACAACTTTGCCTCTGACGAAGCCAGCACTTTGTCGCCAAGCAGTAGAACTGCATTTATACATGTAAAGGTAGCATGGGGTAAAAGAGGTTATCACTCTGACCGCACAGCAAGGTCATGGGCTTATTTCCACCACTGCTAGTCCAGCTGTCATGAACCAAGGCAGTGCTTCTAGACCTGGGGTTGGTCTCCACGTGCTAAGCGGTGGCTGCTACTCCTTGTAGATGGATTGTGTTCAACTATAATTAATATGAAATAAGGCAGAGGACAAGATTTGTTTTGTGGAAGACTATAAAGGCTCATGTCTCTTATAATTAAATAATTAGTTATCCTCTTAAAAATGTCTTCTATTTACCTGTAAACAGCTAGTAGAATGGAAACTAATATATTTGCTTCAGTTGTTGGGTGCTTTGTTTAAAAGAATATCATGGACTTCCATGCTTCATACTTTCAACCTTTTCTTGCCCAACATATACCTCAGTTGATAAATTTGCTTGGCAAATCGAGAGTTGGGAGACACCAACACTTAGGCAGGAAATGTGTAATTACATAATGGCCCACTCACATGGCACACGACGATTCCTGAATGAAGGGAAAAAGTAAAAAAAGTCACAGTTCTTTGAGAAAAGGTGGACGAAAGCGCTTTATCACCAAACAGCCTGCGAAGCAAGAGCGCAAAAGGGACGAAAGAGGAAATTAACAAAACCAAAGCTAACGATCTCGACGCTTTAAACGAAACGCGCCTGGAGCCACAGCTGGAGCAGTGTGTGTCTGCATCTCTGAGTTCCAGGACTCGGTGCTGGAATGGCGCTCATAGCACCTGAGTCCTGGAGAAACTGTAAACGGAAGCTGTGGAGATCTGTGTGCACATCTGTGGACCCACCTGCTTTGGTTCCTTGTCCAGAACAAAAGAGGGATCATTTCCTTCATCATCATAATCCACACTGTCTGAAGACATGCTGCGCGCTCCGTCTTGCTCCCATTTAAAAAAATGAATACATTTTAAAAATGGTGTGCCGTGGTCGCTGATCTATCACTGTATTATATTTTAAGCCATCTATATTGATTTATAACAGAAAACTGTCAAAAGGGGGAATAAATATAAGTGTAAAGATGATTGAATATATCAGAGCAGTAAATTAATCAGTGCGTGTGAACGCGCATTGACTCACGTGCGATTATTGCAGCCAGCTGCAGCTGATCCATAACGTGAATTCTGCCTTCCAGAACAGCTCTTTATATAATCTTTTAAATTATCTACCCGTTGCCACATGTACAGAAGAGCTGGATTATCATTCCTACACTCTATATTATTATTATATTATTATATTTATTATAAAAATAATAAGCACACGCAGCAGCTGCTGCTGCTGCTAATGCTGCAGTCATGTACAGTCAGAAATTACACAACTTTTTTGTTGTTTCAAATTCAGGAGTTGCTTGTGGCAAAATAATTAATTGTATCCACACAAAAGATTAATTCTTCCCTATATAAGGTGCCTGAGCGCATTGAACCTGACTCTGTACCCAGATAAAAAATCCAAGCAAACCAAGCTGAGTTTGCCCTGTAATTTCTGATGGTACATGAATGCAGCAGCAGCCTCGATGCTCACAAACCGGCTTCTGCACTGTGTGAAACCACTCAGCTGCTCCAACGAAGTCAAATTAAACAATAACATTACAAAAACTAAACAAATGATTAAAAAACATCAAGAACAACAGCAAAACGACACGGACAAATTGAGGTTTTCGTTGCCCTTCGTTCAGATTTTTCAACAGTTTAAAAATCCTGATGAAGCACCAGCTGCAGGAATGAAACTGCGCAAAGATTAAACAATGCCAACAAAAGTCCAGATTTCTTGTTTCGTCAGGGCTTCATTGCCCTTCGTTAAGTGCCGTGTGACTGGGCCATAAACCACGACTGGGTAAAGCAGAAGTACGCCTCGCTGGGGTTTCCAAGGGCAAGATGGAGAATTAACTGGTTTAGATTCCACAGTTTTCTCACTTTACAAAGTGAATTTGTTTTCAGCAGTAATTAATCACATTCCATCTTCTTTGTAACCGTGGCTTAACATCATTCCATCCCTCTTAGCCGGACACGCTCGGTGCTCTTCCCAACCTGCGGGAGCTGTGGCTGGACCGGAACCAGTTGTCCTCATTACCACCCGTAAGTGAGATTATAAATACAAGTGGTGTTATTTTTTGCTGCCCTGTGAACCTGCTTAATACATATCATTTAGCTCTTGTTAACCAATTTCTTCCTGTCTTCAGGTATGTTGTTAGGATTTTCCCTCTGTGCTTCTTTATCGGTGGCGTTCATGTCTTTGTGGGTGTGTAGGAGTTGGGAAACCTCCGGCGACTGGTGTGTCTGGATGTGTCAGAGAACCGTCTGGAGGAGCTTCCCTCTGAAATAAATGGCCTCCTGGCTCTCACTGACCTGCTGCTCACACAGAATGTGCTGGAAATCATCCCAGATGGCATAGGTCAGAAATACAATGGAGGAAAATGAGCAAAAAGGCATTCTAAAGCATTGCTGGAAATGTGAAATAATAATAAGTATGGTAAATAATGAACATGCATTTAACAAAAGGCACATTACAAAAGAGTGATATTTGGCTTTAATTTTTACAACAGCAAATCAAAAAGTTAAGGCATTGCCATGTAAAAATTTGAAACATTAATTGCAATTACACTGCAATTACATTAGTCATGTAATTGCTGTTAGGTATGTCCTGTGCTTTTTTTTTGTTTTGTTTTTTTTAGCTACATGCATGTACTAGTTAGAATAGTGTGTGTCCAAGACCATGGCATGATCGCAGAGGGTGGTCAATCTTGTCCTTGCCACAGTATATCTACCCAACTGAAATCAGTCAGAAACCCCTTTTCGTGCTGATGGATGGGGTGGCGGTGGGTGTAGGGAAGAAACCAACACCAAAATTAAAGGATTGCAGCCTTTAAAATAACCTAATACATTGCCACTCAAGACCAGTTGGCATTAGACAGGTTGGGTGATGGATCCAAAGACATCTCTTTGACTTGGCACAGTGTGGTCAGCCGACCTCGTGTTACCAAGGAGACGACTCATGGAAGCCACAAAGATGCCCCGTGACACCTGCATAAACAGCACATTTTGGCTGTTGCTTGTTAGTAACATCTGTGTGATGGAGTGGCACAGAGAAGTAATTTAGCTTGGGATTATTAGTTATTTGTGATAATGTAGCAGCTTGTTTTGAATTGAAAATATGTCAAAGTCCCATGAGATGTGTACTTTTTGACTTATTTATGAAAATCACAGTTTAAATTGCATTAAAAGAGTGATAAAATATATATATTAAAACATATACACCAAATATAAAACTTGCACACACGCTCATCTTCATCCGCTTATCCAAGATGGGTCGTGGGGGGGCTAGAGCCTGACCCAGCAGTCATGGACTTGAGACAGGGTACACCCTGAACAGAACACCAGTCTGTCAAATATAAAACTATATACTGAATATCAAAGATATTAAACTCTAAAAGTCAATTTCTCTGACAGTAAGACAGAAATAAGGCTAATTATAGTCGACTTGACGCTTTTTTATTCAAGTCTTTTTAGTCACTGTTTTGTTTGCTAAATAAGAGCAATGCTGCCCTCTACTGGAAAAATAATGCCAATGAATAGTGGCACAGGCGTTGACATGACTCAGTGAACCAATACATGAAGGCTGAATTATCAAACATTATTCATAAGATGCGTGGAAAGTCACACATGAGATTAGAGCACAGCATTTTTGCCATTAGTCAAAATAATTCTGTTTGAGAGTGTTCATGGCTCTTGAGGAGTGTTTGTTTCCAGGCTGCCTGAAGCAGCTGTCCATCCTGAAGGTGGACCAGAACAGACTGACCCACCTGACTGATTCCATAGGAGACTGTGAAAATCTAACAGAACTCATCCTAACAGAGAACCTGTTGCAGGTAGGAAATGAAGAACCCCTTGTACCTCCACGGACATAAATGTCCAAGTAGTAATTTCTGTGGTTTATTCATTATTTCACTGGTTAATTATTATTATTTTTGTTTCTGCCTTCAAAAGTCACTTCCTCGTTCACTGGGCAAGCTGAAGAAACTGACCAACTTGAATGTAGACCGTAACCGATTAAGCAGTGTACCCAAAGAGCTGGGTGGCTGTGCCAGCCTCAACGTTCTCTCGCTGAGAGATAACCGCCTGGGCAAACTGCCTTCTGAGCTTGCAGACGCCACGGAGCTGCACGTGCTTGATGTGGCTGGGAACAGGTAATCTGAACTCAACACACCTTTTTAGATTAATGTTAAAGATGGCTTTCAGTCATGAATTACAAGCATCAAACACAGAAAACCAATAACAACAAGAGGGAGCACTCAAGTAGTGAAAAAACTTGTTTTACATGTTTGAGTCATGCATATTATTTCTTGGTGATTCAGAGATACCGTAATGCATGACTCGTAATGCGGCCTTGACATTTGATCACTTCTGTCCACAGTTGAACTAATTTGTCCTCAACTAACACAGATCCTTTCAAGCACGTTTAATCCAGATCGACTTCAACGGTAACGACCTTGACTTTGGTGTGTCAGGGTCACTCAAAGTCAGAGGTCATGGGATTAGTAGAAAGTTGAAATGACTTCATGTTAGTGTTGACTAGTATGCAAATATGTGTATTTAACTACAACCCCAATTCCAGTGAAGTTGGGACGTTGTGTAAAATGTAAATAAAACAGAATACAATGATTTACAAATCCTCTTCAACCTATATTTAATTGAATACACCACAAAGACAAGATATTTAATGTTCAAACTGATAAACTTTATTGTTTTTGTGCAAATATTTGCTCATTTTGAAATGGATGCCTGCAACATGTTTCAAAAAAGCTGGGACAGTTGTATGTTTACCACTGTGTTACGTCACCTTTCCTTCTAACAACACTCAATAGGCGTTTGGGAACTGTCGTATTTTGTGCTTCATAATGCGCCACACATTTTCAATGGGCGACAGGTTTGGACTGCAGGCAGGCCAGTCTAGTACCCACACTCTTTTACTACAAAGCCACACTCTTGTAACACGTGCAGAATTTGACTTGGCATTGTCTTGCTGAAATAAGCAGGGACGTCCCTGAAAAAGACGTTGCTTGGGTGGCAGCATGTGTTGCTCCAAAACCTGGATGTACCTTTCAGCATTGATGGTGCCATCACAGATGTGTAAGTTGCCCATGCCATGGGTACTAACACACCCCCATACCATCACAGATGCTAGCTTTTGAACTTTGTGCTGGTAACAATCTGGATGGTCTTTTTCCTCTTTTGTCCGGAGGACACAATGTCCATGATTTCCAAAAAATAATTTGAAATGTGGACTCATCAGACCACAGCACACTTTTCCACTTTGTGTCTGTCCATTTCAAATGAGCTCAGGCCCAGAGAAGGCAGCAGCGTTTCTGGATGTTGTTGATGTATGGCTTTTGCTTTGCATGGTAGAGTTTTAACTTGCACTTGTAGTTGTAGCGACGAACTGTGTTAACTGACAATGGTTTTCTGAAGTGTTCCTGAGCCCATGCGGTAAGATCCTTTACACAGTGATGTCTGTTTTTAATGCAGTACCGTCTGAGGGATCGAAGGTCACGGGTATTCAATGTTGGTTTTCGGCTTTGGCGCTTACGTGTAGAAAGTTCTCCAGATTCTGATTATATTATGGACGGTAGATGATGGAATCCCTAAATTCCTTGCAACTAAACATTGAGAAACATTGTTCTTATACTATTGGACTATTTTTTTTTCACAGTTGTTCACAAATTGATGATCCTCGTCCCATCTTTGCTTGTGAACATCTGAGCCTTTCTGGGATGCTCCTTTTATACCCAATCATGACACTTACCTGTTTCCAAGCAGGTGTTCTTTGAGCATTCATCAACTTTTCCAGTCTTTTGTTGCCCCGTCCCAACTTTTTTGAAACGTGTTGCAGGCATCCATTTCAAAATGAGCAAATATTTGCATAAAAACAATAATGTTTATCAGTTTGAACATTAAATATCTTGTCTTTGTGGTGTATTCAATTGAACATAGGTTGAAGAGCATTTGCAAATCATTGTATTCTGTTTTTATTTACATTTTACACAATGTCCCAACTTCATTGGAATTGGGGTTGTAGTAGGGGTGTGAATCTTTCAGTATCTTGGAATTCAATTCCAATTCATGGGGTCACAGTTAAATTCAAAATCGATTTTCAATTCAAAATAATTTTCAATACAAAAATCAATTTTCGATTCAGAATCAATTCAGTACATAAAGCTGCTAATTTCAGGATCTACTCAAGTGTGCTAAGAAAGGTGGTGTGGCAAATGATGCCATGAAAGCAAAGTGTGTCTAGTTTTATATTTGAAAAAGGCAATGTAAACAAAACTAAATCGATGACTAAAGGTATTCATTTTTGACAGCACTATAAGTGTGCAGGTCTTTTGAAATGAAACAGGTGATGGATCTATTTATTCTTTTTTGCATGTTCAGAACTGACTGGAGGTTTGTTAAAGTGATGCATTGTGTGCTGGTCGACTCCTAGTTTTGCCGCTGTGGTTGTTGGACTTCTTTCAGCTTGGCGTGATGATGTGGTAAATGCGCCAAGCATTTGTTGTGTTTCCAAAATGCTTGACCTTCATTTTTCAGAGCTTGCATATTGAATTGGTCATATGAAACTCCTTACTTGCCCAGGACATTGTAGAAGCCAAAGTGTGCCCAAATGCTTATTTTTAACGTTGACGGAGCAGTAGGCCTTTCACGACTGCAAATTTTTTTGGGTGATATATTGCCTCAGAAAATATCATGAAAAAAATGCAAGCACATCTTTTCTAAGAGAAATAAATTTTTAATTACCAAGAGTATTCAATATTGTGATTGAAAATTGAGGGGCAAAACAAATTCCTAAATCAGTGTTTCTTATTTCAAAAAGGGGTGTGGGCCATCAGTTTCTGTTGAATCACTAGATGGAGGACCGGGGAGATCCGCTCATTCACTGCCTGTTGTCAGAGCGCTGCCATCTTGGTTAGCGTCTGACAACCAGACATAAATAAAAATCAGTGTGGGCATGATCAATGTTTTCAAGAGAGTTTCATCATCATCATCATCATCTATTTTATTTGAGCAGAGGATAAGAAATGCAGAAAACAGAAAAAAACAGAAAAACAATTTAACAATAAATTAAACAATAAATTAAATTTACTATTAACTCAGGTCATTATATCTGCTCAAAAAGGAGTGGGAGGAAGAAAACTTATTTAATCCCACCCCTTTATTCAAATTTAACATAAAGTACATAGCTGCTTCCTGTCAATTAGACAGAAAATTAAGAAAATAATACATTTAAATACTTGTAATTTCCCACAATAGATACCAACAGCGGCAAGAAAACAATACCAATATGATAAACAAGCAACAAAGCACATACCAACAATGGTAAGAGATCAACGATACCACTTACGGCAAAGAAAACAAACATATGATGCACATACCAACAATGGTAAGAAAACAACAATACCAGTTACGGTAAGGAAACAAACATATAAAAGACATACCAACAATGATAAGAGAGCAACAATACCAATTACGATAAAGAACCAAACATATGAAGGAAAGAAACATATAATGCACAAACCAACAATTGTGATACAGAGCCATGAGCCATGAATGTAAAATGGCTTTTATTGTTGAGTCTCAATCATTCTATACCGATCCCAGACCCTCTGTTTATAATGTGACTTGAATTCATGAATATTTTGGCATTGCTTGAGTTTGACGTCCAAACCATTGCATAACTTTGCTCCACATACAGACACACAAAAAATTTTTTTCGGGTGGTTCTAACTTTTAATAATGTGAATTTAGCAAAACCTCTAAGATTATGAGCACACTCTTTGACTGAGAAGAACTTTTGAATGTTACTTGGCAGTGACTTATTAAATACCTTGAATAGAATCTGTAATGTAGAATATTTTACAAGATCATGAAATTTAAGTAATTTTGATTGCATAAAAAGATTATTGCTATGTTCTAAAAATCCAGCTTTATGTATGATCCTTATTGCTCGTTTTTGTAATATAAATAGTGGTTGTATTGAACATTGATAATTGTTACCCCACACTTCAACACAATATGTTAAGTATGGGAGAACTAAGGAGCAATATAATGTACGGAGTGCATTATGATCAAGAAATTGCTTTACCTTATTCATAATAGAGAGTCTTTTTGAAATTTTCGTTTTTATGTGTTTTAAGCTTTTTCTAAGTCCACAAACACACAATGTAACTCTTTCTGTCCTTCTCTGTACTTTTCCAACAGTATTCTCAGAGCACACTTTGCATCTGTAGTGCTCTTTCTCGGCATGAAACCATATTGCTGCTCACAGATCTTCACCTGTTTGCTAAGCCTAGCTTCTACTACTCTTTCCCATAACTTCATGCTGTGGCTGATCAGCTTTATGCCTCTGTAGTTACTGTAGCTCTGCACATCACCCTTGTTCTTGAAAATAGGAACCAGCACACTTCGTCTCCACTCCTCAGGCATCCTCTCACTTTCCAAGATTTTATTAAACAATCTGGTTAGAAACTCTACTGCCATCTCTCCTAGACATTTCCATGCCTCCATTTGAATGTCATCTGGACCAACTGCCTTTCCACTCTTCATCCTCTTCATAGCAGCCCTCACTTCTTCCTTGCTAATCTCTTTTACTTCCTGATTTACTCTCACCACATCATCCAGCCTTTTCTCTCGCTCATTTTCTTTATTCATCAACTCTTCAAAAATATTCCCTTCACCTTCTCAGCACACACTCCTCACTTGTTAGCACATTACCATGTGCATCTTTTACCACCCTAACCTGCTGCACATCCTTTCCAGCTCTGTCCCTTTGTCTGGCCAATCGGTACAAGTCCTTTTCTCCTTCCTTACTATTCAACTTCTTGTACAGCTCGCAATATGCCTTTTCCTTTGCTTTTGCCACTTCTCTTCTCGCCTTACGCCGCATCTCCTTGTACTCCTGTCTACTTTCTTCATCTCTCCGAGTATCCCAAAAGTTTTTCGCCAACCTCTTTCTCCTTATGCTTTCCTGGACCTCTTCATTCCACCACCAAGTCTCCTTGTCTTCCTTCCACTGTCCAGATGTCATACCCAGTACTGCCCTAGCTGTCTCCCTCACCAGATCTGCAGTACTTTTCCAGTTGTCCAAAATTACTTCCCCTCCAACTAGTGCTTCTCTCACCTGCTCGCTAAATTTCACACAAGTCTTCCTCCTTCAGCTTCCACCATCTGATCCTTTGTTGAGCTCTCACTCTCTTCTTCTTCTTTACCTCTAAAGTCATCCTACAACAACCATCCTATGCTGTCTAGTGACACTCTCTCCTGCTACCACCTTACAGTCTGTGATTTCTTTTAGCTTGTATCTCCTATAAAGAATGTAGTCCACCTGTGTGCACCTTCCTCCACTCTTATATGTTACCCTGTGCTCCTCCCTTTTCTTAAAGTAGGTATTCACCACAGCCATTTCCATCCTTTTTGCAAAATCAACTACCATCTGTCCTTTCCCATTCCTATCCTTGATACCATATCTACCCATTACTTCCTCATCACCTCTGTTCCCTTCACCAACATGCCCATTGAAGTTTGCTCCTATCACCACTCTTTCATGCTTGGGCACACTCTCCACCACCTCATCTAACACACTCCAGAAATCTTCTTTCTCTTTCATCTCACAACCTACCTGTGGGGCATATGCACTGATGATATTCATCATCACCCCTTCAATTTCCAACTTCACACTCATCACCCTGTCAGACACTTGCTTAACCTCCAACACACTTTTAACATACTCTTCCTTTAAAATGACCCCAACACCATTTCTCTTCCTGTCCTCACCATGGTACAACAACTTGTACCCACCGCCGATGCTCCTGCTCTTACTTCCCTTCCGCTTGGTCTCTTGCACACACAATATGTCTACCTTTCTCCTCTCCATCATATCAGCCAGCTCTCTCCCTTTACCAGTCATACTACCAACATTCAAAGTCCCCACTCTCATTTCCACCCTTCTAGTTTTCTTCTTCTCCCGCTGTTCGTGGCAACGTTTTCCTCCTCTTCTTCGTCGTCTTCGCCCAGCAGTAGCCCAATTTCCACCGGCACCCTGTTGGGCAATAGCACCGGTGGCGGACGTTGTTAACCCGGGCCGCGACCGATCCGGTATGGGAATTCGATTCTGAGTCTGCATAGTTGGGTTGGCTTGTTTTACGCCAGATGCCCTTCCTGACGCAACCCTCCTCATTTATCCGGGCTTGGGACCGGCACTCAGAATGTACTGGCTGCACACCCCATGTGGCTGAGTTGACATTCGGATTTGTAATTTCCCATTTTCACGTATTGGACCCTATCTGTAAGATAACTTTTTATCCAATTTCCTGCGACTCCTCTGATACCATAATTCTCTAATTTGTTGATTAAAATTGAATGGTTAATTGTATCAAATGTTTTTTTAAGATCAATGAATATTCCAGCAGCATATCTTTTTCTGTCCAATGCATTAGTGATTTCTTCTATTGCCTCAATAATAGCCATTGAAGTGGTTCTTTTCTTTCTAAAGCCATATTGACCTTCGTTTATTAACTGATATTTTTCTATGAATTTTTCCAAACGAGAGTCAAACAATTTTTCTAGGATTTTTGAAAACTGTGGGAGTAAAGAAATTGGTCTATAATTGGTAAAAATATGTTTATTGTCATTTTTGTACAGTGGTATAACTTTTGCAATTTTCATTTTTTTCGGAACACATCCAGTTTGGAATGACAAATTACAGATATAGGTCAGAGGTTTTGAGATGTTGTTTATGACTTTTTTGACTAATACCATGTCTATATCGTGACAGTCTGTAGATAGTTTGTTTCTGCATTTATTAACAATGTCTTTTATTTCCTGTTCATTTGTTGCTGAAAGAAAAATTGAATTTATGTTTCTATTTATGGTTTCATTGGACTGCTGAATTCCTGGATTTGGGATTTCAGCTGCCAAGTCGGGGCCAACATGTACAAAAAATGTATTAAAACCATTTACTATATTGTTCATGTTGTAATCATGAACATTTTTATCAATACAATAATCTGGATAACTTATATTGGAAGATCCTGGTTTAATTAAGTTATTCAAAATGTTCCAAGTTTCTTTAATGTTTTTTATTTTTTTGTAAAATTTCATTATAGTACAACTTTTTACTTATTCGGATGACTTCTGTTAATTTATTTTTATATACTTTATATCTTATTTCAGCTTCTTTTGTTTTTGAATTAATAAATTTTTTATAAAGGCTGTTTTTCTTTTTGCAGGCTTTTAATATTCCTTTGGTTAGCCAAGGACATTTATTGTATCTTTTATTTTTATAGTATTCTTTAAGGGGACAATGTTTATTATACAACGTACAGAAAATTTCTATGAAATTGTTATATGCACCATCTACATCTGACTCACTGTAGACTGTGTTCCAGTCTTGTGTATTTAAACTGCTGTTGAAGGCATTTATTGTTTCTTCTGTTCTTATTCGTTTATGGACTACTTCTCTGTCATGTTTAGTTTTTTAAAGTCACAGTCATAAACAATAAAAACAGGTAAGTGATCAGTGATATCACATATGAACAGGCCACTTATAACTTGATTTTCAATAATATTCGTAAAGATATTATCGATTATTGTGGCACTGTGAGATGTTATTCTGCTTGGTTTTGTAATTGCTGGATATAGGGACATACTATACATTGTGTCAGAAAAAGCATCTATTGATTTCTGTTTTTCAGGATTCAAAAGATCTATGTTAAAATCCCCACAGACAAATATGTTTTTAGTACTTATTTCAGAAAACATTTTTTCCATTTGTTCATTAAAAATGTCAATACTTGAACCAGGTGACCGATATACACAACTTACAATAATGTTTTTTCTCTTTTTGTTGTATATTTCGACTGTCAGACATTCCATTACTCCATCTATTGTTACTGACATACTTTCTACAACCGTAAACTGAATTGTTTTATGAATATATAATGCAACACCACCTCCTGTTTTGTTTTTCCTGTTTACATAATGCAACTCATAATCATCTAAATCAAAATCAGTACCTTTTTCCTTTTGTAACCAGGATTCTGATATAGCAATAATACTAAATGGTGATATAAACTGTTGCAAATATTCCTTTATAGAATTAAAATTAGTGTACAAACTTCGGCTGTTGAAATGTATGATTGACAATTTGTCGTCCGAAGTCATGACATTTGTATACTGGTCTTGTGTATAGTAATCACAGTTCATATTTATTGAAACAAGAAGGTTGTTGACCGGGTCAGTTTCATTTTCCTGGTCTTGTGTGTTGTGCTCAGTATATTTAAATGTTTCCAGTTCCTTTTTGTTTAAATTGTAAGATTCTCTGTAGCAGATCTGTATCTTTGTTGTTCCTTGGTGTGGATGTGTTTGTTGTAATGTTCATGGTGGTGTATAGCGTCTCACGTTGTTACCTTTATCTTTCAGTTGTATTTGTCAAGCTCTTCTATATTTCTCACCACCATAGCTTTTGCTTCTTCTGGTGTACCATTCAGTTTGATGAGAATCTTACAATTTGTTACCCACGTTTGCCGGATTCTTTACTGTTTCTTTAGGTATCTTGCTTTCTTGGCTATATCAGCATTCTTTTTGGTTAAGTGATCGTTCATGAATACATTTGTTCCTTTTAGTTTGAATCTTTGCTTCAAGAGTGCCCTTTTGTTTCTTCTGTTGGCAAATCTTACGATGACGGTTGGTCTCTCTCCGGTTTGTCTCAGTGTGTGACACGCCTCAATGTGCTCCAGGTCCAGCTCTATCCCTCTACTCTTGAGGTAGGATGCCACCTGTTGCTCCACAGAGAGCATCTCCTGCTCACTGGGCTCCTCACCATCGCCGACAACCGCACGCGCGTAGGAGCGCGGCTTGATTGGGATTCCTGAGATGACCACGTCGTTCATACGGGAATGTTGCTCCAGTTCCTCCACTCGCTGCTCCAGCTCTGTGATGCGCCGGCTTTTCTCCTCATTCTGGAGGCGCAGCTGTTTAACCTCCTACAAAAGTTCCAAGAGCTGTGCTGCGTTTTGACAGCAGACACATCCTCAGCCAGGGAGTCAAGTGACTCTTTCAAGTCTCCGTAGTTGGATTTGGGCGGCATCTTGTTGATAACTCCAACCTCGTAGCGTAGCGTTTACTCCATGAGAGTTGTGTGCTACAGCGAAATGCGTCCGTGCGAAAACAATTCAACAACCAGATGATCCAGTTTCACAGGGAGTTTCACAGTGAGTTTCACAAGGAATCTGCTTTTTCCGTGCTGTTACATTTATTCAAACTCGGCCCCAAATTTGTACAGCCACTATTTGTCCAAATACAGAAGAGAATCAGACTATTTATATAATAGATTTGAATTCATTTGTTTGTCCCAGTCCAGATAGGAAAATAATAACATCAGTTTGTCAAACACACTATGTCTGCCACAACACGAGACACTAGTCTGATCCTTCATTAATTTCATTATGAAGTTAAGTTAAAGATGGGAAATAATCAGGGGTGAAAGTAAGTGTTGCACGCTTGCATCATATTAAAGATATTAATATTAAAGACTGCACTTAACCCACCTGTGGTGCCGCTTTTACAGAGTGCTTCTTCGCGAAAATATTAAAATAAATAAATAAATAAATAAAATGAAACAGCCACGCCAGCCCAGGTGAAAGTAAGATTGTTCAATAATTTCTGGACAAAGTTGAAAGAAATCTGAAAACACTTCACTGGAATATTCAATATCGTAGTGGCTGTCCCTCATTGCCGAGGATGATGGTCTCCTAGTTGTTGGCATGGACTCTTAGGTGACTTAGGAGTCCCAGTCGCGTAGCGCACTGCCTCCCGCAAGTTGGACAGGTGGTAGTTGGTAAGAGTTTCTGCCTGTTGGAGTCTTGAAGTCGCTTTTTTCTTCTTCTTTTCTCTTTTGTGTAGGAGATCCTAGCCTCTTCGAAGGCCTGAGTGCCAAGGTGAATGGCGGATCTCCATTTTGGGCGATCTTTGGCTGCAGTTTCCCAGGTGTTCCAGTTGATGTTGCAATTCTTCAGGTTTAGTTTGAGCAGATCTTTGTATCGCTTCTTCTGTCCTCCCCTGGTTCGGTGGCCCATTTCCAGTTCGGAGTAGAAGACTTGCTTCGGCAGCCGGTTCTCATTCATCCGGACTACGTGGCCTGTCCAGCGAAGTTGGCTTTTGATGACAAGAGATTCAATGCTAGACAGTTTGGCATCTTCAAGGATGATAACGTTTGTTCTGTAGTCCTCCCAGGTGATGTGGACGATACCTCTCGTGCAGTGTTGGTGGAAGCGTTCCAGCGCTTTGATCTGGCGACGGTAGGTGGTCCACGTTTCCGAGCCATACAGAAGAGTTGGGATGACGATAGCCCTGTAGACTCTGATCTTGGTCTCAGTTCGGAGGTCTCGGTTCTGAAAGACGCGAGTGCGTAGTCTACCGTAGGCTGCGCCGGCGCACTGAAGATGGTGCTGGATCTCCGCATCGATGTCTGCCTTGGACAACACGTGGCTGTCAAAGTAGGGAAAGTGGTCGACGTTTTCGAGGGTTTGGCCCTGGAGTACGATGGTTGGAGGTTGTGGATTGGCATCGTTTGGGCGTGGGTGCTAGAGAACCTGCGTTTTGATGTGAAGGCCAAGCTTTGTGTAAGCAAACTCGAAGGCTTCGAGGGTGGTCTGGAGTCCTGCTTCCATGTGTAATGCGACGCTGTTGTCATCTGCGTACTCGAAGTTACGGAGAGATGTTGTCTTGGTCAGGTTCTTGGATCGAAGTCGGCTCAGATTGAAGACCTTCCCGTCCGTCTGGTAGGGCTGCCACAACTAGTCGACTAGTCACGACAGCGTCGACTAATGAAACCGTCGACAGCTAATTTAGTAGTCGACGAGTCGTTTATTTTATTTAAGTCTTTGTTTTTCTCTCAATTCATAGTTTTAGGCAGCGAGCCGTCCTGCCGTCATTTGAATGTTCAAACTTGGATAAGACGGCCGATTAAAACAGCGGCCGTCTTGTTCAACGCTGTCTAAAATGCGCAGTTTACCGGAGGGGCTGTGTGTGTGCGTGTGCGTGCGTGCGTGCGTGCGTGAGGACTCAACTCGCTGCAGACTGCGAACGGAGGCACAAGACGTTACATTCTGCTGAGAACCATCAGTGCACGTGACACAGCGAGCGCGGAGCAGAGAGAGGATTTTAACCCGAGTGAACATGTTTAAAAAAAAAAAAACATACCGGTATTTTTCTAATGGCACCGTCCTGTTCACACCATGTGCGTGTCGTATACTGAATTGATGAGATCATGAGAAGAAATCAACGGTCAAATATCCTTAAAAAATGAGAATATATAAATGAACTAAGGAAAAATTACACATTCACGGGTTAAAAATCCCTCTGTGCTGCAGTGATGTTCACAGGCACAGATCACAAAAAGCAGGTGAGAACTCTGAACTTTAACAGCTGTTATTTTCCAAAGGTGTTGATGAGGACGTGACTGATGAGGAGAAAAAAATGACTTCATCACATTGTTATTTTCAAAGTTATTATAAGCTGCAGCTATATGTTTTATTCATTGCAAAGTGAGTTACGTCTTATTTTATTCTGATTTATTTCTATAAAAAATATGAGTAGTCAAATCAGCCTGCATTGTTCTGTTCAATTTATATCAAAGTTTTCCTGCACGTGTCTGTGTATTTTTTTTCCTTCTTTATAAGAGTTTGGTGTATGCATTTGCTCCACAAAGTTTTAAAACACAATAAAATGTTCACACTTTTCTTTATAGCAGTTCTGTAATTTCAGAAATGCAACAGAAACAACCACAAATCAGAAAAAGTTAGGACTATAAGTAAAATGAAGATAAAAATAAAAATATTGCACTATTCCCAGTTTCTCCACTCATAGAAGTCAAACATTCTTCCAGAGTTGTGTCTTGGTGGCTGCCCTCACTTGTCTTCTTCCAGAATGGACATTTAGTTTTTGAGAACTGCCTACCTGACACAGATTTAATATAAAGTACCACACTGTTTGTATTTCTGAATGATTGATGTAAATGAAGTCTAAGAAACAGTCACTGATTTGGAAATGTTCGTGTTTTCATCCCGACGTGTCTTGGAAAATGCTGCAGGCCTTAATTTAGGAAATTATGTATGATCCGACTAGTCGACTAATCGCAAAAATAATCGTAGACTAGTCAACGATCAAAATAGTCGTTTGTGGCAGCCCTACCGTCCGGTATCTGATCTTGATCGTCGGTGGGAGTCTGTCTTTAGTCAGGTGGAGGATGGCGACCACAAAGATGACAAAGAGGGTGGAGGCGATGACACAGCCCTGTTTGACGCCAGAGTTGACTCTGAAAGCGTCTGATCTTTCTCTGTTGGCTTGCACGGATGCCGTCATGATATCGTGAAGCAGTCATACAACCTTGACAAACTTTTCTGGACAGTCGAACTTGGCTAGGATTTTCCAGAAAAGCGGGCGGGAGACGCTGTTGAAGGCTTTCAGGAGGTTGATAAACGCCAGGTGCAGTGGGAAATGTTGTACGTGGCACTTTTCCTGTAGTTGTCAGGCTGTGAAGATCGTGTCCGAGGTTCCTTGCGATGGACGAAAGCCAGATATGCTCCCACCCCGGATGCCTCTGATGAAATGAGCCTTCTACCAACGTCTCGAAGACATCCTGGTAGCAGTCCCCGCATCCGACAAGATCATCCTCCTTGGCGATTTCAACGCCAGAGTCGGTAGAGACTACCGACTCTGGGACGGAGTCATCGGAAGGAACAGGATTGGAAAGTGCAACGACAGTGGAACCCTGCTACTCACCAAGTACACCAAACACCACCTGGTTATCACATACACCGTCTTCCGACAGAGAGTGAGTTTCAAGGTCTCTTGGCAACACCCCCGTTCCAAGCATTGGCATCTGCTGGACTACATCATCGTCCTAAAGCAGGATCAAAAAGATGTTCTCTCGATCAAGGCACTCACCGGCGCAGACGACTGCTGGACAGATCATCAGCTCAACTCAGGCTAAACATCAGGCCAAAGAGAAGACCAGGATGCAAAACTGCCAGGAAGTACAAAGTTGTGAAGCTACAGGATGACTCGATCAGGCAGGAATTCCAGCAACGACTCGCTCAGGAGCTGCCTGCGTAGTTTTCAGCCCCAGTTTCCACCCACTGGGAAGAACTCAAGACGGTCATCAACGCCACATGCCAGAACACCCTTGGCTATGACTAGAAGAAACATCAGGACTGGTTCAACAGCAACGACCACGCACTGCAACAACTGTTGGACTTAAAGCGCAAAGCCTTCCTGGAGTTCAAGAAAGATCCCAAGTCCAACGCAAAGAGGGCTCTACACCAACAGAAGAAGGCAGACATTCAGAGGGAAACCCGAAATCTGAAGAACAAATGGTGGACAGACAAAGCCAGTGAAATTCAAGCCCTTGAAACGACACCAGGGGATTCTTCTCCGCCACCAAGGCCATCTACGGCCCATCCACCCAGGGACAAGCCCCACTCCGAAGCAAAGATGGCACTAGACTCCTGAAGACCAAGACGGAGATCAATGCAAGGTGGAAGGAGCACTTCGAAGACTCACTGAACATCAACCCCGACATCGACGAGGAAGAGGTCCTCAGCCTTCTGCCCGAGCATGACATCGTTGAACATCTTCCAGAGTGCAAAGCTTCAGGGAGACAAGCCAGGCAATCCATGAACTGAAGAACAACAAGGCCCCTGGTCTGGACGGCATCCCTGCTGAGGTCTTCAAACTGGCCGGACCACTCCTGCAAATGCAGCTGCACCAGCTCATCATGAAGATCTGGGTCAACGAGGAGATCCCAGTGGACCTGAGAGACACCGTCATCGTGACGATCTACAAGAAGAAAGGGGACAGGGCAGACTGTGGAAACTACCGTGGCATCTCACTGCTGTGGATCGCGGGGAAAAGTCCTAGCCTGAATCGCCAACAACCGTTTAAAACCAGTAGCAGAAACCTTTCTTCCAGAAAGTCAAACTGGCATTCAAATATATCATAGAGAAATTAATCTCATTCACGTATATTCTTTTATATAACAGCTGAATGGATCCTTGTTATTTGATTGGAGCTTTGTATGTCACATGACATGGATTAATTCATCCCACTTGTGTTGCATTGCATTTAGAGTGTGGCTTGGTTCCATTTAGAGTACAAATTTGGTTCCATACGTTTGGTACCATTGCACTCTACACAAGCACACGCGTACGTTCTTGTGCATGCGCACATGTGATCACGCATGAGTATGTGCGCGTGCACACATGCACGCACGCCCACACATGTGCGTGCACGTGCACAAAACAATTCCACTGTGCTGTCTGGAGGCTGTGAGCAGGAAGAGAGAAAGAAAAGCTGGACTCATTTCTGTGATTTTTTTTTTTTTTATAGCTGCACTGAGGATGTATACAGTTGACTGAGCCGGTTGCGCGCGTGTGTGTGTGCGCAGAATTAAATAGAACAAATAGCTCACAATTTGTAATTTTTTTTTTTAGTTGTAAGAGCCACAACTTGTGATAATTTAACTTATTGATGTAAATTTCATAGTTTGTTATTTTGTGTTATATTTTCTCTCATATGATGTTACACGTAGGTCATAAATAATGTTTAAAATGTTAAAAACAAATTCATATTCGATGGATATAGCATTTGCATGTTCAATCTCTGAGCAGCGGAGAGCTGGATCAGACACTTTAGGACTGTGAGATAGTAAATGTAAGTTCCTTTTTTCACTAAATGTTTCTGAATTGCCATTCGTATTGTATTACATACCCTTGTCATATTTTTGACAAGGGTATGGGCACTCAAAACAAAAAGGATCACCAAAAACATCTCCATCTGCATCAGACGCTCAAAGCGCTTTACACATCAATGCCTCACGTTCACATCAATGTCAGGCTGCTGCCATTCAAGGTGCCCACTACACACCGGGAGCAACTAGGGCAGGGGTGGCCAAGTTCGGTCCTCGAGAGCCACCTTCCTGACACTCTTAGTTGTCTCCCTGCTCCAACACGCCACCCCTGAACTACGGGATTAAAGACCTTGCCCAAGAGCCGTTAGTGATTTTCCGGTCAGGCTGGGATTTGAACTGAGGATCCTCTGGTCTCAAGCCCAACACTTAACTACTAGACCATCTGTTATAGGTTTTGTAATTAATGAATCTGTGTATAACTATGGTAACTTCAAAGAAGAATCATTCTTCTGTAAATAATCCTCTATGAATAAACTTTGTCACTGGCTAACTTTCACTCATTCCACTAAGTTTGGTCCAAATCTGATCAAAACACTGTGACCTTTTACAAACATTTTACTGTTAGAAACGAGGGCCTCCTTCAGCTGCTGCTTGACTGCAGAATTACAGGTGTTGAGTCGCTCGCTGGCATGTATTTTGTCCAAATCCCATTGTATATTTGGTGGTGATTCCAGAGACGTTACAGCGGAAATCAAACCTGTGGTTGGACTTACCTGGGCATAAGATCTGATGTTGTGTTGCTGAAGTTACAGCATTCCAAGGTCAGGTGTTCAATAGCTGCAAACTTCTACAAGCACACTCTAAATGTAAATCCTTGTCACATACATGGGTTTGTACATATGAACCAGAGGAAGTGGTGCGCGTTTGCGTGCGTGTGTGTGCATGCGCATGCTCGCTCGTGTGGCTTCCTCCTCTGCTGTGCGCACTGGGAACATAAGTACAGTCCATTCACCTGAAAACCACCTGAGAGTAAGCACCAGCTCGCATTAAATTTAGAATAAAGTTGTTTTTTGTTGTTGTTTTGTTTTAAAACCCTCCAGTTAACTGTGTTAATAAATCCAATCCAATCCAATGCAGCTTTATTTATAAAGTGCTTTAAAATCACCCACAGGGTCCAAAGTGCTGTACAATAAGACAATAAAATACATAAAAATAACTCAATAAATACATTAAAATACAAAATGCATTTAAAATACACACAGCTCACAGCCCCATCATTTCACTTAGTGTTAAAAGCCAATGAAAAGAGATGAGTTTTTAAAAGTGATTTAAAATGGGCAAATTATGAAGCCTGCCTAATATGCAGTGGCAGATCATTCCAAAAATTTGGTGCTGCCATGGCAAAAGCCTGGTCCCCTCTGAGCTTACACCTAGTTTTAGTTACCGTCAGAAGCAGCTGGTCCGCCGACCTGAGTGACCGGATGGGAGCATAAGAGTGTAACAACTCAGAGAGATAAAGTGGGGCAAGTCCATTTAAAGATTTAAAAGCAAATAAAAGATTATTTAAATGGATCCTAAAATGAATAGTCAGCCAATGAAGTGAGGCTAAGACAGGTGAAATGTGCTCATATTTACAGGCACCAGTTAAAAGCCACCCAGCAGCATTCTGCACCAGTTGAAGGCGAGGAATAGAGGACCCACTAAGCCCCATATAAAGTGCATTACAGTAATCCAGCCGAGTGGTAACAAAGGCGTGTATTAAGCCCCTTTCACATTGGCGTATTCGTAGAGCTGCTGATTGTGGCGTATCGTCTATGCCGAATTGAGCAGCTCTCCGCCCACTTTTAGCAGCTCTACATCGAGTTTTTCTTCCTACGCAGCAGTATGTTGAGGGCTACACGCGTAGGACGGAAGAAATTAAACATGTTTAATTCAGCATAGAGCGCTGGACACAGTTTTAAGCAGGTCTGCGCAGCACTGCATTACTGCATGCAAGTCTGTGCGACACGGCGCTCCTGTACACAACCAAAAACTGAGAGTGCGTGCATCCAGAGGAATCAGCTGAGAACATAAGAACATGATCACACAGCCCACAACTCAGAAATCCAGAAACAGCAGGGGTCTCTCTCTCTCTCTCTCTCTCTCTCTCTCTCTCTCTCTCTCTCTCTCTCTCTCTCTCTCTCTCTCTCTCTCTCCCTCTCTGAGTGTGTGTCTGATCAAACCTGTGACTTTAAAATAAAAGCGCACTCGCTGCATGTCGGTGCACTCATCAGGCGACCTGATCGATCAGGTCTGATCAAATCAGCGGGCCCGATCGGAGCAACCAGAGCTTTAAAAGTTTGATGAGTTACAGCGCTTCATTCACAGCAGCCTTTACCACGGCCAGACTCAGCAGCATCTGGACCCAATGAAAATGATCCACCAACACAAAAAATAATAATAACGTTAAATGACTGACGTGAACCATACCATGCGGTAGAAAACAGAGCGCACCTCCACAGAGGCAGAAAATAGCAGCTTTGTCTTCATACGTCGCAGTAATGAAACTGTAAAAACCTCCTGATACAGTCCATTGTTTTCCAAGTGCAGTGATGTGTTCTGCACAGCTGACAGGAGGGAACTGGGTTTAAATAGCGGCAACACGCGACTGTGTGCACACATTTAAAAGTGAACACGCAGCTGCAAGCAGATCCACGAACACGGAAAAAGGCTGAGTACGCGCGCATTTTGGGCATATTTAAATGAAACAGCGCTGCAATACGCAGCTCTGCGAATACGCCAATGTGAAAGGGGCTTTACTGTTTACTGTTAAAGTCTGTCCTCTGGAGAATTGGCTTTATTTTGGCCAGTTGCCTCAAGTGAAAAAAGCTTGACTTAACTACAGCCTTAATGTGGCTATCAAGCTTCATGTCAGAGTCTATAGTAATTCCTAAGTTTGTGATGGATGGCTTGAGATATTGTGCCAAAAGAGCCCAGGTTTACCAAAGGAGTCACAGAGTTGTTACCAAAAACCATCACTTCTGTTTTTTTGTTATTTTTTCTCATTGGAACTTAGAGCCAACCATGCCTTAATGTCACCTAAGCAGTTAAGTAATTGTGTCACTGAGTAGGAGTCTTTCCTTTTAAGAGGCTCGTATAACTGGCTGTCATCTGCATAACAGTGGAAAGAAATACCATGTTTTCTAAGTATGGGGCCCAACGGTAATAAATAAAGAAAGAAAAGAAGTGAGCCCAGAACCGAACCCTGTGGCACCCCACAAATTCACTGATACCAGCACAAAAGCTCCAACTTGTCAATTAAGACTGAAACCAACGCAGAGCTGTGCCCCTGATTACTGCCCACTGCTCCAGATGAAAGATTAAAATTTTATGGTCCACTGTATGTATCAAAAGCAGCAGTTAAGTCTAAAAGAACCAGAACAACACAATCACCTGAGTCAGTAGCCAAAAAGATGTTATTAAAAATTCTTAAAAGTGCTGAAGAGGACATCAACTGACTGTAAACTACTTTCTCTAGAATTTTTGATTAAAAAAAAAAAAAAAAAAAAGGCAGACTAAAAATAGGTCTAAAGTTAGCCAAAACTGTGGGATCCAGACCTGGCTTTTTTTTTTTTTTTTTTTTAATCAGGGGCCACGCAACAGCATGTTTAAAATTTACAGAGACCACACCTGAGCACAGACTGCTGTTCATAATATTTAACACAACTGGCCCAACAGTGGGAAAGATTTCTTTAAAAAGACAAGGAGGGATAGTGTCATTTGGAGAACCTGAAGGCTTCAAGTGACCAACAATCTCCTGCAACAGTTCCAATGTTACAGGTTCAAAAGTGTCAAAAACAGCAGAACAGGAGAAAGAGACTGAAGGGTCTTTCACAGGAGGACAAATAAGAGCCCTTGTAGTGGAGACCTTATTGATAAAGAATTGCAAAAATCTTTCACAGACATCAAAAGATGCTTCAATGGCGTCAGGCTGTGATGGATTTAGAACACTATTGATTTTTTTAAACAACATGAGGCTTATGACAGTTTGAGACAACAACAGTTGAGAAATCTTTAGTCCTAGCCTCTTTCACAATTGACTGCTAATGATGCCAACAGTCTTTTAGAAATTGAAAAGATACCTGCAGTCTGTCTTTTCTCCACTTCTGCTCAGCTCTACGACACTCACGTCTGACAGATTGGGTAGTGTCAATCACCCACTGCATAAAAATATGCAGTGGGTCAGCTTTGTCAAATCAGTAAACATGTGGCACATTTTTCCTCATCCCTTCTTTTGTTATCCTTTTACCTGACATCTAGACTACAAAACCTGCCATTTGCCCTGACCAACCTGAACCTGAAGGCCATGTGGCTTGCCGAAAACCAGTCGCAGCCCATGCTCAAGTTCCAGACAGAGGATGATGAACGTACAGGAGAGAAAGTGTTGACATGCTACCTGTTGCCACAGCAGCCGTCCCCAAGCCTCGGTGAGTAGAACTTTGTTCCTTCAGTATTGTTTCTTTTTGTGCATAAAGAAGTAAATCCTAAATCAGTATTTATTAAAAAAAAAAAAATAGTTTTGAGCTTTTGAACCCAGGACTACCTCTCCATATATTTTTTTCCGTTAGTTTTCATGTACTGCATTTTTTTAAAAACAGGTATAGGTCATTTTAGACCATTCAAAGACATTTTGATTGACATTTTTCTCTCTCCTTTTTCTTTTTTCCTCTCTAGAGAACTTGCTGCAGAACAGCGTGGATGACAGCTGGACTGACAGCAACCTGAACCGTGTGTCAGTCATTCAGTTCCAGGAGGAGACCAAGCCTGAGGAAGAGGATGATGAAGCCGATGAAGAACGCAGAGTGAGTAAACACACACCAGCACAGTGTCAGTTTGTGTCCTTGATATAGTCGTTTTTCTGAGGATTTTATTTTATTTTTGCAGTTTCTTTCAGGGTGTCAACTACTTTATTGGGTCAACCTCAAGTGGAAGTCTAAATTAGAGAACATTTAGCATTAATTCATGTTTTCTTGCGTGTGTGCATCTGTGGTCTTCATTAATCCAGGGCCTCCAACGCAGAGCCACACCACACCCGAGTGAGCTGAAGGTGATGAAGAAGGTGATTGAGGAGAGGAGGAACGAAGCCTACTCATCCAAACCTGGTGGAGATGAAGAGTTTCTTGATGCACAGGTTCATATCATGCCACTGACAGCTATGTTCTCATCTTCACCCTTTTTGACCCGTGCTCCTCCCCCCAGTTCCAGAGGTATACCCAGACTTAGTCATTTACGCCGTCCCAAGCGACAGAAAAGCTTTTCTCACACACACACACACACACACACACACACACACACACACACACACACACACACACACACACACACACACAGTGAGGTAAAAAAGTATTTAGTCAATCCCTGATTGTGCAAGTTCTCCTACTTAGAAAGATGAGAGAGGTCTGTAATTTTCAACATAGGTACACTTCAATTATGAGAGACGAAATGAGAAAAAAAAATCCAGGAAATCACATTGTGGGATTTTTAAAGAATGTATTTGTAAATTATGGTGGAAAATAAGTATTTGGTCACCCACAAACAAGCAAGATTTCTGTCTCTCACAGACCTGTAACTTCTTCTTTAAGAAGCTCTTCTTCCTTCACCTGTTACCTGTATTAATGGCATCTGTTTGAACTCGTTATCTGTATAAAAGACACCTGTCCACAGCCTCAAACAGTCAGACTCCAAACTCAACCATGGCCGAGACCAAAGAGCTGTCAGAGGACAGAGCCTGCACCAGGCTGGGAAGAGTGAATCTACAATACTCAAGCAGGTTGGTGTGAATAAATCAACTGTGGGAGCAATTGTAAGGAAATGTAAGACATACAAGACCATTGATAATCTCCCTCGATCTGGGGCTCCACGCAAGATGTCATCCTGTGGGGTCAAAATGATCATGAGAACGGTGAATAGAAATCTCAGAACTACATGGAGGGTCCTGATGAATGACCTGCATAGAGCTGGGACCAAAGTAACAAAGGCTACACACTACGCAGAGATGGACTCAAATCCTGCAGTGCCAGGCATGTCCACCTGCTTAAGTCAGTACATGTCCAGGTCCGTCTGAAGTTTGCCAGAGAGCATATGGATGATCCAGAAGAGGATTGGGAGAATATCATGTGGTCAGATGAAACCAAAATAGAACATTTTGGTAAAAACTCAACTTGTCGTGTTTGGAGGAAGAAAAATGCTGAGTTGCTTTCCAAGAACACCATATCTACTGTGAAGCATGGGGGTGGAAACATCATGCTTTTGGGCTAATTTTCTGCAAAGGGGACAGGACGAATGATCCATGTTAAGGGAAGAATGAACGTGACCATGTATCGTGAGATTTTAAGCCAAAACCTCCTTCCATCAGTGAGAGCATTGAAGATGCAACGTGGCTGGGTCTTCCAGAATGACAGTGATCCCAAACACACCGCTCGGGCAACGGAGGAGTGGCTCTGTAAAAGCATTTCAAGGTCCTGGAGTGGCCAAGCCAGTTTCCAGACCTCAACCCCATAGAAAATTTGTTGAGGGAGTTGAAAGTCCATGTTACCCAGCGACAGCCCCAAAACATCACTGCTCTAGAGGAGATCTGCATGGAGGAATGGGCCAAAATACCAGCTACAGTGTGTGCAAACCTGGTGAAGACTTACAGGAAACGTTTGACCTCTTTCATTGCCAACAAAGATTATGTTACATTACAAATAAATTCTTTAAAAATCCTACAATGTGATTTGGTGGATTTTTTTTTTTTTTTTTTTTTTGTCATTTTGTCTCTCACAGTTGAAGTGTACCTATGATGAAAATTAGACCGCTCTCATCTTTCTAAGTAGAACTTGCACAATCGGGGACTGACTAAATACTTTTTTGCCCCACTGTATATATGTATATGTGAGTGTGTGTGTGTGTGTATATATATACGAGGGCTGTCCATAAAGTATAGGTCCTTTTTATTTTTTTCAAAAACTATATGGATTTCATTCATATGTTTTTACGTCAGACATGCATGAACCCTCGTGCGCATGCGTGAGTTTTTCCACGCCTGTCGGTGACGTCATTCGCCTGTGAGCACTCCTTGTGGGAGGAGTCGTCCAGCCCCTCGTCGGAATTCCTTTGTCTGAGAAGTTGCTGAGAGACTGGCGCTTTGTTTGATCAAAATTTTTTCTAAACCTGTGAGACACATCGAAGTTGACATGGTTCGAAAAATTAAGATGGTTTTCAGTGAAAATTTTAACAGCTGATGAGAGATTTTGAGGTGACACTGTCGCTTTAAGGACTTCCCACGGTGCGAGACGTCGCGCTGCGCTCTCAGGCGGCGTCATCAGCCTGTTTCAAGCTGAAAACCTCCACATTTCAGGCTCTATTGATCCAGGACGTCGTGGGAGAACAGAGAAGTTTCAGAAGAAGTCGGTTTCAGCATTTTATCCGGATATTCCACTGTTAAAGGAGATTTTTTTAATGAAAGACGTGCGGACGGGTCCGCGCGTCGGGACGCAGCCGGCGCAGAGCGGCAGCACAGGAAAAACACCTCCGTGTTGATAACCATTTGTAAAATCCAGGCGGCTTTTGATGGCTTTCAGTGGAGTGAGTATATGAGAAATTGTTTAACAGCTGGACATGTTCCTACTTGTCCTTAAGGCTTCCAACAGAGGTGTTTTTCCTGTGGCGGAGCGCCGCGCGGACCCGTCCGCACGTCTTTCATTAAAAAAATCTCCTTTAACAGTGGAATATCTGGATAAAATGCTGAAACCGACTTCTTCTGAAACTTCTCTGTTCTCTCACGACGTCCTGGATCAATAGAGCCTGAAATGTGGAGGTTTTCAGCTTGAAACAGGCTGATGACGCCGCCTGAGAGCGCTGTGCGACGTCTCGCACCGTGGGAAGTCCTTAAAGCGACAGTGTCACCTCAAAATCTCTCATCAGCCGTTAAAATTTTCACTGAAAACCAGCTTAATTTTTCGAACCATGTCCACTTCGATGTGTCTTACAGGTTTAGAAAAAATTTTGATCAAACAAAGCGCCAGTCTCTCAGCAACTTCTCAGACAAAGGAATTCCGACGAGGGGCTGGATGACTCCTCCCACAAGGAGTGCTCACAGGCGAATGACGTCACCGACAGGCGTGGAAAAACTCACGCATGCGCACGAGGGTTCAAGCATGTCTGACGTAAAAACATGAATGAAATCCATATAGTTTTTGAAAAAAATAAAAAGGACCTATACTTTATGGACAGACCTCGTATATGTATATATATATATATATATATATATATATATATATATATATATATATATATATATATATGTATATATATATATATATATATATATATATATATATATATATATATATATATATATATATATATATATAAGTAAGTACAAAATTGCCACATTTTTCTACACATTGCAAGAAAAGCTTTCTCCGTTATTCATCTTTGCCTTTTCCCTAATTACACAGCTGTTTCCGCCACTCAGGAACCTGTCATGTGAAATGTTTTACACATAGGAAATCATGCTTGTTGTTGTGGGTAAACAAAAGTTGATTGGGCCAGCAAGCCATTAATCAAATCCTGTCCTATTGTAAAATCATAGTATAGTGAAGGAATTCAAAATTTAAAGCCCTCACAGATGTGACATGATTGGGACCTAAGGAAGCTCGGGGGGCTAGCATGTGTTTTTGTTGGCTTTTTCTCCCGATCACAGAATCAGAAAATGACATGTTCAGGATCATTTTGTTGAAGACGGTGTAGGCTTTTCATGTACTGCCATTGTGTTAGCGATATCGATTATAAATTATTGCAAACAGGGCTTACAGGGTGCCAGGTCTGGCTGTGGGTCACTTTGGACTTATGCGGTTAACTAGAAAGTCCCACTGATGCAACATTCCCCAGTTTCTGGACTGTACCAGCAGTGGTCCATGACTAAAGTGTATGCATGAATCATAGACAGCATTTTACCAGCCTTGCTGCCTCGCTTTCCTCCATACACAGTGCTCAGGTGCAGACCAGGAACAGTTTAGGAGTTAAGGACTTTGCTCAAAGGCACATTCAGGATTTTCCTGTCCAATCAATAAATTGAACCTTTAGGCCACCACTTCCCTACTTATTTTCCAGTACAGTCATTTATTTTTACGTAAATCAGTTCAGAGAAAGTTATTTTTGAACACAGGAATCACCACGTATTGCAGGACATTTAGAATTGATTTTTGTAGATCTGTTTGTATGTAATAGATGACTGTTTTCCATCATTTACTAATATTGATGTGTCTGTTTTTAGGAGAAACGACTGAGCGACCTTTCAAATCAGAGCCATGACTCCCAGGTGTCTAACAGCACACTATCAGCCACCTCCCATGAAGACAGACCGGAAGCGACCTTGCAGAAAGAGGACCTTGTAGATGGCCACTCCCCTCAAGAGGGGGAAGAGTTGGACGAGATGGAGGTGGAGTATATCGAGGTGAATATTTTCTGTATGCCTTTAAGATAAACAGCCGTTCTCATTGTGTAATTTATCTCCATTTGAATTGCTTTAAAATGACAAGTATCCACCCTTCCTTTTGCCAGCCCACTGTGCACTTTGCAGAAGAACCCATAATCCGCGGTGGGGATGAGGACGACGAGGATGATGGGGAGGATGGCGAGAGGAGCGATGAGGAAGATGAGAGACCAGCAGTGCCCATAGAGAAGCAGCGTCTGATCAGAAAGGACACACCGCACTACAAGAAGCACTTCAAGATCACAAAGCTGCCCAAACCCGAGGCTGTGGCTGCGCTGCTGCAGGGCTTCACTCCTGATGGCCTCAACTCCTCCACCCAAGCTGCTGAGGAGGAGGAGGAAGAGCACCTTCTCAGAATGGAGGCACCAGAGCTGGAAGACAGCCGCCATATCCAGGTCAACACCAGCCAAGTTAAGGTATCAGAGACATGCCGGCACTGGTTGGATGCAGCATGTTGGAGGTTGCTAGTTGGTTAAAAATTGGTGGCACATTTGTGCAGCAAACACCAATTCTCAAATTCTGCATTACTTATTGCGAAAGACACGCCAAATATAATTATAAAATGAATTTCAGGGGGTTTTGTCCTTCTTAGAATATATCTTCACTAGCCTGCTCATCACCTCTATGCAAATAGTACTGTTTGTAGAGAAGGTGCTTGCTGCTTTCTGTTCTGAATAAGATACTAGTACTTCATAAGCTAAAGTGCTACATGCAGGCTCATTGGAAAACACACATTCATATAGATTATCTGGAGCTGTTTTCTTGGTTTAATCACCAATAGCTTCCTCACACTTGCACCTTTCTTTCTGCTTCTCTATTCTTTGAAACATGATGTGCACTCCAACAAATGCTTGTACATACTGTATCACTGGTGCTTTTCATAAACCTCACACCACACGTTAATGACGTGAACAAACTGCTTCATTCTTGCAGATAGATCAGGCGGATGTAATTTTTCTTCTGGTTTAATTGGTTAACACCATTTTTTTGCACTCCTGCTTTTGCGATGTTGTGTGTATGTGGTGAGGGAATGGAGGATCCAGTTTTTCAAGAACGTTGAACCTCAGTGGCAGCGATTCTGTTTATAATGGTCATTGTTGAAATTTGGGCTGATCTAAAAGAAAAAAGCCAAAAAAAAAAAAATAATGATGAATTTTTAATTATTGTTCCTATGTGACTCAGCTATAAACATCCATTAAAATGACACTGTAGTGATTTAAATTTGTTTGACAGAGTTGAATGTTAATCTGACCATACAGTGAAATATCAACTTTTTAAAAATTGGTTCCTGCCAACAGATTTTGCTGCTTTCTAGAAAACTATAGATTTTTTTTTTTTTTGGTGACAAACTGAACCTCATCTAGAACTTTTGCCATGATTATTATTGTTATTATTAAGATTGATGCAGCAGTTCAAATAATCCAACACTAGAAATCTCAAACTTGCTCTGTGTTCAGCATCTTGTCACCCACAAACACAGAAAAGGAAGCAATCTGTTCAAAATGTGCATTTAGGGCATTTTTAAAATGCTTGAGGAGAAACAGTAACATTTAAAGGTGGTGTAATTGATTTGTTGCCACTAGATGTGCACTAGCAAAGCAAAGCAAAACACTAGCTTTCCTTCTGCCACACTTCCAAACTTTCCTCCACCCTGCCCCTCTTTGCATCAAGCAGAAGGAACGCCAGTTGGAGCAAAGAAAAAAAAAAGCAGATCTCTGTTGAGTCTTCTGTAATCTAACCGCATTCTTGGCTTGACGCCTTTTTAGCCTCTGAACATAGTTTCTTGGAGGATAAATTTCTGAAAAGTCATTGCTCTCTATCGTCTTGAATGCAGAGTTCTGTGTGAGCAGTCACTCATTGCTGTCTCTTTGTAAACGCTGGTAGGGACAGGGGTTTCACAGTGCAGGACCTGTGTGTACTACACATGCACATGTGAACGGTGTGGCAATGAAAACAATAGTTGTTAGCAGTTTCTGGCTGCTATATTAATGTTTAAAATGCCATTTATAGCACAGTTAAATGCCGCTTTAAACTGCCTCAACATGGAAGAGAAGCAATAGACCAATGTATGCATTAAAGATCCTCTGACCTTTATCAGGATGTCCATAGTGGAATTTTTTTAAACAGTTGCAGTCTGACCAAATCTGCTGCTACCTTGCATTTGATTTAAATCTTTTGTGCATTTATGGATGTGTCTGTGATGCGCCGTTGGTCTTAGTCGAACCAGAGCAGGTACCGTCAGAGCTGGAATAGGAGATTTGCATAGTCTTGTCGTATTCCACTCTGTGATGTTTGTTTATTTTTTGACATAATACAGCACGGTGGGGCAGCACGGTGGCTTAGCAGAGAGCACTGCTGCCTCACAGCAAGGAGGTCATGTGATCAATTCCCACCTGTGGCCTTTCTGTGTAGAGTTCGTATGGGTTCTCGCTGGGTCCTCTGGCTTCCTCTCACATCCAGAAACATGCAGGTTAGGTGAATTGGAAACTTTAAATTGTCCATAGGTGCACGTGCGGTGTGAATGTGTTTCTCTCTATGTGGCCCTGCGACAGTGTGGCATCCTGTCCAGGGTGTACCCCGCCTCACGACCCATCACCGCTGGGATAGGCTCCAGCCCCCCCCCAGCAAACCAATCCCAGATAAGCGGTTGAGTGTGAGTGAGTGAGTGAATACAATATGTAGCCCCAAAAAAGAGAAGGGGGGAGTGAGGTATTTATTGTAAAATAATTTTTGTCATCCGACTTGCCACAAAATTTTGTTTGTTCATGTGAAGTTCATGTTGATGTTGTTTTCTTTTTACACAAGTAGGCATGCTGCCTCAGACTTGGATGAGATTGGCTTTTGTGCTGTTGAGCCTGGGCGTATTTTGGTACCTGAGCTTTTGCTTTCTGTTGTCCCCTATTTTTACACTGTTTTTGCACTGTAGCTCAGCTCCTCGGCTTTTCCATCTCTGCCTGTTTTTTGCTTCTGGTGGCTGGGGAGAGAATGTGGGATTGCTTCTACTTCAGTTTGGCCCAACCCAGTGGAACTGGAAGTCACACAGCCTGCAGGCAGACAGAGGAGTGCTTTTGTTTGAAGCTTTTTTTTTTTTTTTTTTTTTTTTTTTTTTTTTTTTTTTTTTTTTTGAAAACATGATTTTGTTTCCATTTATTTATTTATTTATTTATTTATTTATGGTGTGTGTGTGAATGTTTATTATTTTATTTTTTTTATTAATTTTTGAATTTATTTATTTTATTTTTGGGGGGCCTCACTAATCCGCATGCTTCTTGCTGGTTCCTGTCCTAACAGGGGGTGTCATTTGATCAAGTCAATAATCTGCTGATTGAACCTGCTCGAATTGAGGAGGAAGAGGTCTGTACGTACTCTTTCCCGTCCAATCTGTATCTCTCTTCGCTCCTCACTCACCCACTCATTTACTTCTCAGTGTTCAGAAGTGGAAAATTTCTCTGCTGAAATCCACAATCGGATCAAGCCAATTAGTAGGATCCATCTGACTAACTGCATCTCATTAATGGACAGTGTGGTAGAGCCTGGGTGCAGGGCCGCAGTACTTGTATTTATTAGATTTGTATGAATTCTCAAATAGAAATGAACCCTTAGAGCCCTAAAGGTATTTTCTCTATTACCATACCTTAAGAAATTTCCCTTTTAAGGTACTTTCTTTTAGTATAATGCCTGTATGTTGCATATCAAAATGTTCACAACAATTTCAGCTTTCTTATTGTGAGATAGGTATTTGTTTAGCTCACTGTAAAGGTATGATCTGTTAATAGAAATATGATGAAAATTTGACCAGGTTACAGGAGATTAGTCATTAGGGGTCTGTTAAAGATTCTAATATTTTCAGGGAGATTCTTGTAATACTTTTCATATTAAATGAATGACAGTAAATTTTGATTTTCACAATTGTCTTTTAAGGTATTTACTATATTTTGCTTACACTGGAATTAACATTCATTTGCATATGTTATTAATTTCTACTGGTTCTGTGTGCGACCAGTCACCACCATTATGATATTCTCATCATATCAAGCCATAGTTCAACCAAATCTTTTATTTAAAAAAAAAATCTTTGTGAATATATCATGATTGCAGGAATACATGACTTGGCACTCTGGGGGGAAAAAACAAGTGAACTATTGACTCCAGACAGAATAATACAAGTCCTGGTCAATAATCAGATTCTACCACACTGTGGCTGTGCCGCTTTTCCTCTGCTTCTGTTGCTTTTCCCCTCTTCTTTCCATCTCCTAATGTTGGTCTGAAACATATTAATTGGTTTGACCCAGATGGGGCAAGTTTGTCACCACCAACCTCCAGGAATTTTTTTCTTTGTAAAAGGTATAATGCTGTAATGAGATGGATTTTAACTCGGCCACTGTTGCTGCATTTCTGATGAAGTTTAGTTTTTGTTTAACAGTGTAATCCTTAAAATACAGCACTTTTGTATGAAAATAATGTAGTGGTTTCCCTTCTGATACTATAATCAAAAACATTTGATTTTCACATTTAAATGCTATATACATAATTTAGCCATGATGTAAACATTTAAAATGATAAATTAGTGCACTCTTACAATTTAGGAAGCTTTGTTGTAAATGGCTACCAACCTTGGCTGGGGATGTAACCTGTGCTGGACAGGTGTCTTGTCCAGGGGGTAGCCATAAGACACCTTGACACTTGCACAAATTTGATCCCTGCACTGACATGCAATCTTGCGTGGCAATAAGTAAACTCATCATAAATTGTTGTAAACTGCTTGTCAATGCAGGGCATCTGAATGATATGACAAGATGTTACATTTGTAATAAACATAATTCTCATAAATAACATAATTTTACAGATACATTATCTAACTCATAAGAAGGAATGCAAATGCAACTGTTTTACCAATCCATTACAGTGTGTGCATGTATATATATGTGTGTGTGTGTATATATATATATATATATATATATATATATATATATATAATATAAAACAAATAATTACCTTTGAGACAACATTCCAAATGCGTTCTCCACTGCACAACGTGCATGAAACAACTTCCAGCTGTAGATAATTTCTCTGTGATGAGAGAGTGGTTTCATCAACCATGTTCTGACAGCAAATGCATCATCGGCTACGAAATGATTATTTTATATAGCATGGCATCAAGCGAGTCAAAGTGGGACGCATTGACTCAACGAATTGCGCGGCAGTTCGGGAATCAAATTTGTGCACGTGTCAGGGTGCCTGTAGAATCTCAACTGCTTCGCATTATGATATCAAAGCAGAAGCACTGGTCTGTATAGGAATTATTTAAAGATAACTTCAGTTTTAATCATAAAAACAAAACGTATTATTTTAGGGATCTGTTAAGTATAGTGTCAGTTTTCCCCAAATGCATTCCATTTAATTGTAGACAAGATTAGTACACAAGCAACAGTGATCCTGCATTTAGCAACAAGCAATTTCATGAATCACCTTCAGACAAAAAAGGCCTACTTTAGCAGGAGAGGAGGAGAGGCCTACTTTTTCCATGGGCCATCAGTCTTATTTAAACTAATAGAAATAAAAGAATAACCCTAAATTATATTCAAAGATGCCAAGATGGCCCAAGATAGGAGGTTCATTGCGCCTTACCTTTATGCACCCAACATTTTATGCAGAAGTTTTTTTTGTTGTTTTTTTTTTGGCATTGTTACAAGCAGAGGTTGTTGGAGAGTCTCTCATGAAGGCCTCTGCTTGCTCTGCTAATCAAAGAGAACACCAACTTCAACAGTTGTATTTCCAATATAATGTAGTCCAGGATGCAAATGCGATGATGAAAAATATGACAAACTGACGTGTTTTTTTTCTCTGTGGATCTGATTGTTAGCTGCCGCTGCACGCTATCTGCAGGTGTTTTATTTCTAAAACAAAAAACTGAAATTGGCATTACATGATGAAGGGACTCAAAAGGAACCACCGACAGTGTTGCCCCCTGGTTTTGCTGGCAGCAGCTCTTATAGTCCCGCTCTCATATTATATATAGTTCACGTCAGGCTATAGTGGTGCCCGCTGCTTTTGTTACTGTATTATACACAGTTAGACATCTTCAGGAGGAGGTCATCAATGTGCTACATACTAAATCACACACACACACACACAAAATGTTATTTGCACATCAAAACACTTATTGTCAGCATGTTGTTTGTGACTATGTATGCGTGAGTGTTTGTGACTTTGTATGTGTAACTTAATATCAGAGATTAAAGATGTTTATGGCCTCTTGTTACATGAAATGTTTTGGTTTTTATCCACAACTGTCTCCAAAAACTTTTCCACATTCAATACATTCCTCTCACTTGTTACTCTCATCACTTCATCTGTACTTTTGTCTTTCACCTCCAAATTTCTCATTTCTGCATGGCATGCTGAATATACACAGCCTGTTGTTTCTTACCGTCCTGAAGTCACCTCTCATCACTTACACAGTATTGTGCAAAGGTTTTAGACATTGTAGAGTTTTAGCTAAAATGTCATGTTTGGAATTTTTTCCCTGCTTGGTCTGTAGGTCACAAAGTCAACTTCAGTATGTCCAGATATTACGATTCCAATAAAAATCAAAGTGACATTTGTATTTCTTTAAAGAACCAAATTCACTTATCTAGTTACAAGCGTTATTTTATAATAAAAGCTCACAAATTGATTACTTTGTAGGTGTGCTGCTCAATACTTTGCAACACAAACACAATTGCTGATGATTACTCTGGAATTATTCCAAAAAAAAATTGATTTGGTGCAAGCCACTTTATATGGTGACAACCTAAAATAAATTGTGTAGTTTTATCAACTGAACAAAATAGTGTATTTGTATTGGTGAAAAGTGATCACCCATTTTGCTTATTTATGTTTGTTTATAAATATTTTACAGTAATTCAGTCTTATACTCATTAAATATGCCTAAAACATTTGCACAACACTGTATACAACATGTTATGTCTCCAGCGTGAAACGTTTTTTTAATCCAGTTTAAAGACTTGACACACTGGCTGTTTGTCATTTGACTGACATCAAGGTTAGTACTTGATAAATTACTGTGCTGGTTCCATCCTACCTGCAAAATGTTTAAACTCCAGCATAAAATTGTCACACTTAACTTGAGATTACCTTCAAAGGCAATCTTCATGCGTTTGCTTAATATGAGTGCCTCTGATTAGTTTAGCACCACCCTCTGGCAGAAAGAGGAAGGTCATACACCTCCAAATTACACTCGTAAAGCGTTAGTTGTGATCTTTCTTCAGTGTTACAACACTTTTTTGAGTTTGTCTGTAGTAGGTTTTGCATGGGCTCACAAGAATTAATGTGCTCCTTTAATACTTTTGCATTACCACGCAATACTTATTCTCAGATTACAGGGACTGCTATAAATGTGCAGGATATTTATCGTACAGATACCAGTGAAGGTGTTATGAGTGCAGAGAATGTGGTGGGCCTGACAAGAGACTTTCATATAATTGTCTTAATGTCAGTATATTCCCCACAAAATATCTTCACGCCAAACTGTCCATTATGTTAAGTTCCTGATAAAAATATACTGCATTGGAACATGTTTTTTTTCCTCATGCACTGCAAAAAATGGTCCTTCTCAAGATAAGACAAATAATCTGAAATCTAGCCAAATGATCTTGTATTGGGCAAAAAAAAAAAAAAAAAAAAAAATCAGCCAATGGGGTAAGAAAAATTTACTTTGTTAGGATTCTCAAAAATAGCAAAATGTGTAGGCACTGAATAATCAAAATGTACCTTAAAACTAGATAGAATTCTTATTTTAAGATTAGCCTCTGTCTTAAAATAAGGAAAACAATCTTGTTCCTTTGCTTGGATGATTTGAAATCCATTGCCTTTCTTTGTAATGCTGGTTAAACACAACTTGATATTAGCTGGAAAAAAAATTTTTTAAAAGAAGTGAGATACATTTACCCAAAATGACATTTTTTTTCTTATGTAAAAATGCTTGACAACATTATTTTTCTATTTTGACAAAAATTTAGTCACATTTTCTTTAAACAAGTCCTTTTTTAAACTTTCTTAGGTATCAGTTTTTTGCAGTGTGACTTAATCCCTTAAATTAAATAGTGATATAAGTTAAATGTATATTTTAATATAGTCAAGAACATGTGATCTACTGACACAAAATATAATGTTGAGAAAATGCATCAATGTGTCCTGCAGATTACAGCAATCTGTTGATTTAAATCAGAAAGCCCCTCTAACAGGAGAGTTTGATTGTATTTTTGGGGGGGGAGGTTATAGTCAAGAGGTTAAGGTCACTGCTTTTGTATTTTCCCATCAAGTAAATACTTGATGGGCTTGAAACCAATGCACATCAAATTGCAAAGTCATTAAAAGCCCTTGGGGAGGTCTTTAATCCCCAAATTGCACCTAGTATGCATTCAAGTAAAATGGACTGCATTTATATAGCGCTTTTCCATCTGCATCAGACGCTCACAGCGCTTTACAATTATGCCTCACATTCACCCCGATGTCAGGGTGCTGCCATACAAGGCACTCACTACACACCGGGAGCAATAGGGGATTAAGGACCTTGCCCAAGGGCCCTTAGTGATTTTCCAATCAGGTGGGTATTTGAACCGAGGATCTTCTGGTCTCAAGCCCAACACCTTAAAGACTAGACATCACCTCCCACAGTGCCGTGCATGACAGCACACTGACATCAGGATGTCTGTGGGTGTGTGAATGAATGGATGAATATGAGGCATGCAAAGCACTTTGAGCATCTGTATCAGTTATGAAGCCCTGTCTAAATACAATCCATTTACAGTCAGGTCCATAAGTTGTTGGACAGTGATACAACTCTGTACACCACTGTATGGAAGTTGAAATTAAACAATCTAGATGTGCTTGTAGTGTAGAGATTTAGCTTTGATTCAAGGGATTTAACAACAATATAGCATTCTCTATTTAGGAATTTATTAATTTTACCCACAGGTCCTCCATTTTCAGAGCCCATAAGTAATTGGATAATCGAAATATAATGATTATTGTTATACCAATCATTACTTTTACAGTCACTTTCTTTGGATAAGTCAGAGGATTGATCCAAGAACATTTCCAAGTTATGTATAAAATGGCTGTAATTCATAAATGGATAATGCAATATTTTTTATTAAACCCTCATGAATTAAAGAGGAAAACCAACACTATAAGCATGTCTTGATTTGTTTCATTTAAATTCCTCTGTGGTGGTGTAAAAATGCAAAATTAGAAAAATTGTCACTGGCCAAATATTTATTTGCCAGACTGTATGTGCAAAATTACTTTCACAGTAAAAATTTTACAGCCCACTTAAACTGTGGTTTTGCACTGGAATTATAAGACAACAAAGTATATGAATGAAAGGCGAGGGAATATATTTTGGTGATGAAATGCAAAACCTCCTGCAATGGAAACTAAAAATTTAACCAAGGCAATCACATTTCAGAAACACAGCTGCCATCTTGACCTTTGAGACTAACATGCAGCCATCTAGTTAATTACATAAAAATGCTTATAGGCCCAAGTCTAAACACAATGGTCTCCTTTTCATCCTTGAGCTGAGTGGTGTTTCAAAGAATTGTTACCACTATTTATACTGACTCACTTCTTCCATTACTCAACCTGCAGCACAACATTACCATTCAACGGCAAACAGGTGGCCTCGGTATCAGCATTGCTGGTGGGAAAGGGTCCACGCCTTACAAGGGAGATGATGAGGTAAATAGTGTACTTGGATTGGTCGAGGAAAGAAGACATAAGAGATTACAGCATACAATGTGGTGTTTCTGTTTCTTTTTGTCTTCAGGGAATCTTCATCTCTCGAGTGTCTGAAGAGGGTCCTGCAGCCAAAGCAGGGGTCAAAGTAGGAGACAAACTCCTGGAGGTAAAATACTTGTGTGAACAGGCAAACAAGTGTCCAATCTGTTTCTCATTTTCATCTCCTTAGTCTGTTGTTTGTCAACTGTCTCTTTCTTTCAGGTGAATGGAGTGGACCTCCACGAAGCAGAGCATCACACAGCAGTGGAAGCTCTCCGTAGCTCAAGGGCCACAGTTTCCATGACAGTGCTGCGAGAGCGCATGGTGGAACCAGAGAACGCCATCACCACCACACCACTAAGGCCAGAGGACGACTACTTCCCACGGGAGAGACGCAGCAGTGGAGGCATTGCTTTCGGCACAGACGGAAGTCCCAGCACTCCTCGGCAGCGACTTTCTACCTGCCTGATCCGTAATGACAAGGGACTGGGCTTCAGCATTGCAGGAGGAAAAGGATCCACACCATACCGCACAGGGGACACGGTAAGATGCATTAAAAACCTACACAGTGTTCCACAAGAGGATGCAGACTCCAGTTTGGAAAGTAGGTTGTCCAAAAAATTCAAGGAGAATTAACCATAGTTCCTCTTTAAGTTTAATTTGTCTTTTCATGTATACAGGCTGAGTTGTTGATATTGAGATCAGGACTCTGCAGGGGCAGCAGCATCATCTCCACCAGGACTCCTTGTTTGTTTGTTTGTTTGTTTTTGGCTTAAGATCTTTGTCATGACTTTGGCAATTGTCATGCTGCAGAGTAAATTTAGAATTGATCAATTGTCTCCCTGCTGCTATGCTATTTCTCAGTACTGACGAGACCATTCATGTGGTCTGAACCCCCAATTCCATTTATAGAAATGCAATCTCAAAGGTGCAAAGAAGCTCTACCATGCTTCATGTTTTTTTGTGGCTCAGATTTAGATCTTTTTTGCATTTGTCAGATTTGACTAACCTTCCATAAGCATGAATCAGATCTGATCAGTGTTGTATCGTAACAAAGTAAAAATACTTCACTACTGTACTTAAGTACGTTTTGGCAGACTTTGTACTTTACTTGAGTTTTTAAATTCAGCTTACTTTCACTTTTACTTCACTACATTGCTGACCTTAATTACATACTTTTACTCCGATACATTTCTATTCGCCATGCCGTTACTCGTTACAATAACACACGCACACACACAAAAAAAGTCGTGTTTTCACCCAGAGACACCACTGATTACTAGTGACTGCAACGAAGTCAGGCTGATTTGTCATGAGGCATGACCAGTAGGCTTTTTTTTTTGCAGTTGCGCACTTGGGGGGGTGTTTGTCAGGAAAATAATCATTTCTCTACATTGATTACAGACCTGCAGCGGGTCTGTAATCAACTTTTCTGTAGCACGGCTTTGCTTTGAACCTTGAATCAATCGAAGCAGTGATTCGCAGGTTGAAGCAGTGCTTCGATCTAAGATTCGTGGATTGATTGATTTATTTCGCTTTATCCTAATTTTTCCTTGCTAAAACCCTGAAGAGCATATGTCTGTGAGTAATATTTAATATTTTTATGTTAAACCGACCTGTTATGGTCTTCTGAAAGAGTTAAAAGATGTATTTTATAACTTAACGGGACCGATGCTAACACGTTAGCATGTCTATGGCATTTTCAATGTTAAAGTTAGCATTAAGCTGTTCACATCAGCACGTTTGTGTTGATTTGTTTTCTGTATAATTAATGGCTCAGCATTCATTGTCAAATTGTAATTTTTTTAATTTATCTTTATTTATATATTATAGCAACAACAATAATAGTCTACATAATAGTCAATAATAATAGACTAATAATGTTACAATACAATTTTAGAGAAAGAGACAAAAAGAACCTAAGAAACAAAACACAACAAAAAACATAAAACCATGAACAATGAAAATAAATACATGTAGAAATAACTGTTTCCTGTGAACACCTAGTGAGTAGCCTACTCTTGTTTAGGTTTTGAAACCTTGTTTCTGAAGTGTTTTTGTGTGATGTGCACAATTTTCAGTACTTTGACTAATACTACCAGTCATTTACAAGCCTAGATAAACTTTATATAAAAAAAATCAGTCCATTTTTGATTATTAACATTTACTTGTACTTTTACTTTCAATACTTGAGTACATTTAGTTGTACATTACTTGTCATACTTAGGTACAATAAATACTAGATACTTTAAGACTTTTACCTGAGTAGCATTTCAGTTAGTGACTTGAACTTCTACCAAAGTCATTTTTTAATGGGTATCTGTACATTTACTTAAGTGTGATTTTTCGGTACTTTATACAACACTGGATCTTGATGTTAAAAATTCCATCTTTCAGTTACTAAATGACTTAATGTATTGGTGACAGATATTTGTGTGGGCACATTGGGTCACAAAATGTTTTCCGTTGCCTCTTAGTCACAGGAATCTGTCTTTAGCAGCACCTATTCCAACCCCAGCATTTACAGCCATCTCCAGGGAGACTGAGATATGAATAGCAGCTAGCCTTGACACTCGATATCTCTGGATGGGATGAGTCGTAAATTTGGATCAGCGCATGGACCTATGTAGTATTGCATTAATGTTCATGCAGATTGGGGAGCCAACAAAGTGGAACAGACTTGTTTTATAGGCAGGTCTAACTGTAAGTCTTGCCTTACTTTCAAAATATATTTGAAATCGATGCTGTGACTTGCTCGGTTGATACGTGACGTGAGAGCCGGTGCGGTAGAGTTTATTCCTGCAAATGTTTACTTTGTGTTTTGGTGAAAGACTGTGGAACTACAGCCTGAGTTTATTATAAATGTTGTGGGGTATATGGATTCACCCCATCTGTCTCTGTCTGTCCAAGAGTCTTGTAAGTGCAGCGTTTTCCAAACAGTTTATGAATTTCAATCAAACTTCATATGTATAATAGTTATACGCATGTATATGTACATGCATGTGTACAACTTGCCAGCACACCATACAAAGAGATATGCATGAAGAAAACTGATCCTGTCCAACACTTTCAGGGGCAGATCATTGGATTTTGTATCATTTGATACATTATATTTATCAATTACATGTATAAACAAACCTGTTGAGCCGTTCACCACTTTGTGAATTCAGGTATTTCATCACAAATTGTGTACCACCATCGATACATATGCAAACATGGCAGAGTGAGACGTAGAGCTTACACATTGCTTTTGTTTGGTGTAACTATTTTTTTTTTTAATTCTCTGTGGACTAAAAAGAATAAAGTCCTGTATAGGCTCTGTGGACTAAGGGTGCATCAAATAAACATGAAACTGAAAAATTGCAGTATTCTTACATGTACCATCCTGTGGTCTGTATTTTTATATATACAGTATCAGTTGAATGAGAAAGTCTGTCCAAACCTTTGACTCAGTGTATATAAATACAGACACCTCGGTGTGGTACCTGTAAGGATACTAGGATTTTTCATGTTTATTTGGAGGGTGTGTGTGTGTGTGTGTGTGTGTGTGTGTGTGTGTGTGTTTAATGTGATTATACAAAATGCAATGTAAAAACTGAAGGCAGAATGTGGAAACCGCAGATAAACAAAGTGACTGTTGAACAAGTGACGTTATTCCACTTTTTTAAATATGGTGCAAGTCTTTTTTTCTATACTTGTGTGAGGAAATCTAGCAGTACTGTTCTGTGACTTTGAAAACGTGATTCGTGCTGAGCCATGCGGGAGGGGGACCATTACACCCCTACTGTGGGGATGGTTTTTAATCAGCTAGTTAGACTGTTGAGGTCTGATGTGACTTAATTTTACTGCAGTATGCATGGATGTGATGTGTGCATTTCTTAATATGGTGTTATTAATAAAAGCGAATGGAAACCTACAAATTGTTGTCTCCTAAGAATTATCTGCCAAGCTAAAAAACAAAACTAAAACAAAACAGCAATTAATGTTAAATGAATTCTATTTTTAGGTTTGTTTTCTCAGAGCAAGAGCATGTTTTACTGTATCTCATCTTAACGCTTATTCAACCGCGTATAATACCGAGGCTCAGAGTCGGCACCAGTTTGCTGAGGTGCAGAAACAGGACAGGCCTGAATCATGTTTACAGAATAATTAGCCAGTCTATTCTTGTCCATTTAAAAAAATAAAAAAATAAAAATTACAACAGATTTCAGATACAGGCAACACAGTGGCTTAGTGGTTAGTACTGTTGCATCACAGCAAGAAGGTCGTGGGATCGCTTCTTCCCAGGGCCTTTCTGTGTTTCTGAGTTTGCATGTTCTCCATGTGTTTGCGTGGGTTCCCACAGGGGGCTCCAGCTTCCTCCCACATCCAAAAGACATGCAGACAAGGTGAATTGGAAGCTTTAAATTGTCCATAGGTGACAATGGACCCTTAATTAGAGTAAGCAGGTGTAGAAAATGGATGGTTGGATTACTTATACTTCATTTGGGGCAGTGTGATGGCCAAGTGCTCAGAGCTCTTGCTTCCAAAACAGAAGATTCACAGTTCAACACCACCCTTGTTCATTCTCCATGTAATCTGGAATTGCATCAGAAAGGGCATACAACAAAAAAAACAACGTGCCAAATCAACATACAAATCTCTATCAGATCCCGAGTGAAGCGTGAGAAGCCGAAAGAAGTTAGTTTTGACAAATACATGTTACGTGCAGTTATATGAAGCAGCTTGAGACATCATTTATTACCAAATTCCCACACAAATTTTTTAAACATTGACATTTGTTGTTCTTACAGGGAATCTACATCTCACGAATCTCAGAGGGTGGAGCTGCTCACAGAGACAGCACGCTGCGTGTTGGGGACCGAGTGATCTCCGTGAGTGCCGCATTTCCACATGTGCCATACAAACCTCTACAGTGGTTTCATAAATATGGGAATAGGAGGGAATATTTTATTTCCAAAACTAAGGTTTTCTCCTTTTTATATTGCAGGACTTAGATATTTTTCGTGACATCCTGTTATATGCATCACTGCTGCCACTTCAGTTAAAGTGACCATTCAGATCTCTGAAAGTGTTGTTTAAATGTGATCAGACTTATGATGTTAATTCCAGGGTAATGAATGCGGAAACAATGCTGTTTTCATAATCAGATAAATACTAGATGGGATACATCTCCAAAGTAATTCAAGTCTTCAGTCTCTCCTGTGAGACAGAGGATGTATTTCTGTCAGTTAAATTAGTGGAGCAGATACATCAAAAAGCTTAAAAATTGTTAGATAAATCCAGTGCATCCTTTATTCCTGGCTTATCACGTCTTTCCCAACTCCCTATTCCTTTTTCTAGGACATGTTTTTGCTTTATTCCTGTTTCTATTTGTAGCCTGCCTCTGTTTCTTCCCATCTGTGCCTCTGCATGCTCACTAATGCATTGAACTCACATCTCCTTGGCTGCTTGGCAGTGGGTTATGGCATTGACTGAGACTGGTGCCATGCTGACTTAGTAAGTGCTCTTACATTGCCAGTAAGAGCTGGTACTGTCAGGTTGGTGCTGACCTCTGTTTGTCTCTTTGAGCACAGCTTTGATTGTGTTCGCCTAAAAGCTTTGTTCCCCTTTAAGATCAGATTCACAACAACAGAAGATAAAAGTGGTCAAAAGTAAGTAAGTCCCTTCGGTTGCTCCCTTGTTTGCACTCGGGGTCACCACAGCAAATCCAAGGTGGATCTGCATGTTGAATTGGCACAGGTTTTACGCCGGATGCCCTTCCTGACGCAACTCCATTACCTGGAGAAATGTGGTCAAAAGAATTTTCTTATTATTGCCTTTGTTGGCTTAAGCTCAAACTCTTTTGGTGTAATGCATACAGCCACTTGTGTTTTATATAAGAAAAGGCAAGACACAAGGTGAAAGGATTCATCAGAAGAATAGCTCCTGTGAGTATTGTGGAATATAATGCAATCTGCTTGCTGAACGCTTTCTTCTCTTTTGCAAGCTCTAATAGCTTAATTTACCTGAAGGTAACCTGCTATGACCCCTGCTCTGTGGTTTTCCTCTGTGCATGCACCTCTGTATGGGTATTGAGTATTTATTTCACTTTGGTGCATTCACAGCATCCTTATTTGTGAGACCATGTCATGAATTGGAATAAATTAAGAACAGGTTACATCTGTGAAAAGTTCACATTGTACAGTGTGATAAGAGAGGGCAACGTGACATTTCCAGCATGTATTTGTACTTTAACCATCAAATATATCCCATGTGCCGATGATCAATGCTGCCCATTGCTGTTTGGAGCTTTGCGGTGGACTGACACCCTCCTTGGTTGGTTTTATTGTTGATCCAGATCAATGGTGTAGACATGACAGAGGCCAGGCATGACCAGGCAGTAGCACTCCTTACTGGCACCTCCCCCACTATCACCCTCCTGGTGGAGCGTGACCAGAATGCACCAGGTGGCTCTCCAGGTCTGTCCAGGGCCCGGGCCCACTCCCCTCCTCCCCCTGAACCTTCAGACTCTCCTGACCAGGAGGACGAAGGCCTTCACGGGAACCACCTGGGTCGATTAGAAGATGAGTATCCCATTGAGGTGAGACCTGTCAGTACTGTAGAACCTGTGCACTTAGAATAGCTTATTGGTTTTATTATTTCATGCTGTAGATGTTTTATTAAAGCTTTCAGTCATAATGCCTGTTTGTTTGGCTCCTGCCTCATGCTTAAATGCTGTCCAGCTCCACAGACGATGGTGTATGATATGAAGGCTTAACCTAAAACTTTTAGTAATGGCGTACTGTAGTGTACAGCCTGTTGATAACAGTCATTTGTCCCTTAGTGCTCGTCTAGCTGTTCTGTCAATAGCTGCTGCGATGTGTGTAATAGAATTGTTATTGTGTATTTGTTAGACAAATTATCCCTGTAGAAAGATGGCGATAAAGCTGTCCCAATCAAAAAAGCTGGAAGAAGACTTGAATTGAATCTCTTTATTGCCTTTAGTGTTGCAACATATTCAAAAGTCATTTTCTACATTTTTTAACCCGTCATTTCAACAGGAAGTGACCCTGGTGAAGTCAGGTGGCCCTCTTGGTCTGAGCATTGTGGGGGGCAGTGACCATGCCAGTCATCCATTTGGGATCAATGAACCTGGAGTTTTCATCTCAAAGGTACAACCCTCAAATTGGGTTACATTTGGCCTATTCTTTGTTTTCCTGTTTCTCAACACCTCTCTCAATTTATCTTCTCAAATATTTTATGTTGGGTCTCATCAGGTGATACCTCACGGCCTGGCATGTCAAAGTGGGTTGCGTGTTGGCGACCGAATATTAGAAGTGAACGCGATTGATCTGCGTCACGCCACACATCAGGAGGCTGTGCGCGCTCTACTAGCCAACAAGCAGGAGATCCGTATGTTGGTGCGACGGGATCCATCACCGCCCGGCATGCAGGTAAAGCAGCCTACAAAACAAATACACACACACACACACCTTCCTCTGTACATGAACTTGTACTGTGTAAGTATGCTTCTGAATAAGCAGAATAACACATTTATACCATAACATTGCCTAATGTACTTGTTATCATTGCAGGAAATTCTCATCCAGAAGCAGCCAGGAGAGAAGCTTGGAATCAGTATTCGTGGAGGGGCCAAGGGGCATGCTGGAAACCCCTTTGACCCCACAGATGAGGGAATTTTCATTTCTAAGGTGCTGGAACATTTCAGAATTGTTTTATATTTGGAGGTATTTTTTAATGGCTAAAGGAATTAGAGCTCATTGCCTACCTTCTTTTTAGCTTAAGCTGAAGTAATCAGCTCCTTGGATGGTGAAGGACCTGGTATCTATGAAACACATTCTTTTGAATCTATACATTCAGAACTTCAGGCACAGTCAGAGCAGAGTGGAGTCGATATGAGAACAAATCATGACAACTCTGCTGAAAATGTGAATTTATGTTTGCAAACAACACGCTTATTTTAAGTGTGAAGGGAAAACATAACCCGAAAAAGATGGCATGTGACTTGTCGTGTTAACTAAAAACAGGCGGATTTGTCCAGTATGTTTGGGCTCTTATCATATTCTGGTCACTGTTCAAATAGGTAAGCTTGACTGGCGCAGCTGCACGAGACGGTCGCCTGCAGGTTGGCATGCGAATCCTCGAGGTGAACAACCACAGCCTGCTTGGGATGACACACACAGAGGCAGTGCGAGTACTTCGAGCAGTTGGTGACTCATTGATCATGCTGGTGTGTGATGGCTTTGACCCAAGGAAAGTGGCTGCAGGGGAGGTGAGACACCATGCAAAGTTGTTTTTGGAAAAAAAATGTGCTTGTCCAAATTTTTATTAGTGTCGTTAATGTTGATAGAGAACTTCAGGCAATGTCAAATGGAGTTGCATTGTGTGCTTGTTGATTTAGAAAAAGCTTATGAAAAGGTGCCAGAGGGTTTGTGGTATTGTATGAGGAAATCGAGAGTAGCACAGAAGTATGTGAGGATGATGTAGGATATGTATGAGGGCAGTGTTCCAGTGGGGAGGTTCAAGGTGGAGGTGGGATTACATCAAAGATCAACTGTGAACCCTTTTTTCTTTGTAGCAGCGGTGGATAAGTTGACATATGCGATCAGACAGGAGTCTCCATGGGTTGTGATGTTTACAGATGACATTGTCATCTGTAGAGAGAGTAGGGAGCAGGTTGAAGCTAGCCTGGAGAGGTGGAGGTATACTCTGGAGAGAAGGGGAATGAAAGTCATGAGGAGGACCATGGAGTCTGTCTGTGTACGTCTCTTTGTTGTGGCAAAGATTGTGGTATATGGGAGAAGGATGGCGTTGCTAGTCAGGAGGAGGAGGAGGATGCCAAAGTGGAGATTTGTGGATGTAGTGAGGTAGGACATGCAGGAGGTTGGTGTGACAGACGAAGATGCAGAAGACTGTGCAAGAGGGTGTGATGGAGACTGTTGATCTCCTGTCTCGATCCCTAATGGAACTAACAAAGAAGAAAATATTCTTGAAGTTGTTTATTGCATTCCACCAATTTGGTACTCATCTTTTCTGCTTTGTAAACTGCATATCTCATGTTGAAGCAACACTTTTCTTGTGTCCATCCAGGCATCTCCTGGCATCATCGCCAACCCCTTTGCGGGAAACATTGTTCGTAAAAACAGTATGGAGAGCATCTCTTCTATAGACAAAGACCTGAGTCCAGAGGAGATAGACGTCATACAAAAGGTACGATATGCTTTAACGGAAGCAGAAGCCAAAGCCAACCTTCGTGCAGAATATATTTTGCGAGGCCACCAGTATTAAAGGAATGTCAGGCTTTTTGGTTTAGTACAGACGTTTATGTTGTTTCTTAATAAACTTTTATGTCAAAGATTTGAGTGTTTCGGAATCTTTTCCTCGTAAGGCTTGAAAGCGCACGTACAGTCATACAGTCTTACAAAAATTACTTGTTTCTCTGTTGAGATTTACTCAATATACCATAAGAACTTAAAGGAATAGCACAGATCTTAAATAATCTTACCTCCAGGAGTCTGAGATGGTGAAAGAGACATCGCAGTGGGAGCGAGAAGAGATGGAGAAAGTGGTAAGTGAAACTGAAATCGGTTCTTGTTTTGGGAAAATGTAGATCGATTTTCTAGTAATTCGGTCAAAAGAGCATTTTTTTGCATCATACTAATTTAAAAATGCACCACATGAGCCTTGCACAAAACTGGGGGGGGGGGGGGGGGGGGCTGTAGAGTCAGTATGTCTGTTGTTGGGTGAGTGAAGCTTTTCCTCTGCACCCTGTGTGAGTATCGTGTTTTTACGGAAGTGTTCCTGCAGATCCGACCTCGCATGCTTTTTCTGCTCCCATAGATGATGAATAGAATGCTTTTTAATGTGTGTGGGTTCTATCCTTTTCTTTCCCTCTGTTTCCTCCTCCACTTTGGTGTGTTTGGATTCATTATACAAATCATCCCATCTCTCTGTACCACTTCTCCTCTGCTGCCGTTCCTCTTCATCCTTTAAACATAAACCTTCCAATGGGAGTGAATCCTCCGACTCCTTTCACCCATCATTGCACTCCTCATTACTGTGTGGCTGTGTGTGTGTGGTCGGGTGTCTTTCCTCCTGCCCTCCCTTTCTCGGTGAAGGAGCGTATGCGTTTGGAGCGTGAGGAGGCAACTCGCCTACTAGAAGAGGAGACCGAGGTGAGCCACTCCTCAACAGCAGGTCCTCAGACAAATGTGTAAATAAAATGAGTCTGGCTACAAGTACTGTAGCATGACTGCAGTCACAGGATTTTACTCTGCTTCTAGTGCCTGGTTAGAGTGTTTGCATCGATGGGAACATTTATTTTCTTATCTTAATAGAACCTTTATCAGACTACTTTGATTTTTCTCAGGAAATTGGTTACATTTGGACATGGGGTGCCAGTAAGAATACAGATTGTTCTAGGTCAGGGATCACTAACCCTGCTTCTGGAGATCACCTGCACTGCATGTTTTCAAACTATCCCTACTCCACTCACTGCTAGTTTACAACCTCAAATCAGAAAAAATTGGAACAGTATGGAAAATGCAAAGTAAATAAATTCATTCATTCAAAATAGTAGTGATCCTTCCATTTACTTTAACCTTTTCATTGCAGACAGTATGAGCAAAGATCTTTTGTGTTTTCTGTGGTCAGCTTCATTTTATTTAATAATAAATTCATTCTTACATTTAACACCTACAACACATTGGAATAAACTTGGAATTCTAAAGCATTTAAGACTTTATAATGTTGCCATACCTTTGCAACAGTTAAAATAGCTTTGGCATTGAAGATAGAACTAGACTGCACAGTTTTTAGCCATTTTAGTTTGTATATATGTGATTTTAATTTTTAGTTTGTGTATATGTGGGGGGGTTTTGCCCAATGTAGGGAGATATTGCCACCTCTGGGTGCTCAGTGTGTTGCCCACTGGGAGTTACTGAAGCTGCCTGTAGATGTAGATACCAAGCCACGAAGCATTTCAGGAGTTATTTTGTCACATTCTTCTTGCAGACATCTTAAGGTGTGCAGCAGTATTGGGATCATCATTGTTGCATTTTTCATTTAGTAGTTCTTCACACATTCTCTGTTGCTTAAACAAGCTGACATCTGATGATTTAATGATGATTCTGCACCCCCAAAAATTGTGGAGTGACATAATAACAAAACGTGTAACAGCATCGTCTACATTTTCTTGAGGCTAACATGAGTTGGAGGGATTGTTAAACTAGTATAGAACATAGATCAAAGCCAAATTGCTGCTCTTATTCTGTATTATTTACGCTGGTTTTAGTACTTTACTTGGTTTTCATGCAGTTTATTTGACACTTTATTACATTCTACAAGTAGCCCAAACAATTCTCTACATAGGGTTTTCCTGCCAGGCTAACTTGCATAACAAACTAACTTCAACTGAGAACCCTAACTTTTTGGTATCTAATTATTTCCATTTAGAACATTGGCACCGGTCCTCTCAAACTTGACTACAAAACTCTGGCTGCACTGCCCACCACCAGTCTGCAGAAGGTCAACAGGGTAAGTCTCCTTTCATCTTCTAGTGTCTTTCTACTTGTGCTCTATACAGGGGTGCTACATTAACTTAGGAGTCCTATTTGTCCTACTTTTGGTCTTCTGGGAAAATGGGTGCAGAGCTCTCAGGTTTTCAAGGTTTTATTATTATTATTATTATTATTATTATTATTATTATTTTCCTTATTTGTATTGGAAATGGCATTCATGGTTTGGAGTAGAATTCTTCATGGAATTAGTTTCATTATTGTCCCTGGAATCTCTGTGTGACCTGTACAGTTGGCCCTCTATAAGCAGGAATGTTATGGCGTGCTCATTACTGACTGCTATCATTAGGACCAAGGTTAAAGCCCACAAATATGTTGCCTCAATGTAATGTCAAGTGCCCCCTAAGACATCACAAGGGCAAATTTCAACAACCATGACTTGGATTGAAGGAACAACATTTGGACCAAGGAAGAATCAGAAATAAATAGACAGATATCCAACATAGGAAGGTGATATAAAGCCAACAACAGTAACCTGTCGTGGTGTATGTATAATCAAGTATGCTGTCCTGGTTTTTCCAAGGTTGACACAAAGCCTGTCATGGGGGGGTGACATGGGGAGGGGACAGCTGGGCACCATCAACCCGCCTATCCTTGGCGATATTTTAAACCTTGCATCTGGCTCGGAAATGGATGGTGCCTCGTGAGAGGATGGGGGTGTCATACAGACAGGGAGGGAGGGAGTCATGTAGGAGTAACAAGTATTTCAGTTTAAGTTCTCAGTCTTTGGAAGAGCAGGTTCAGAATTTTCCAAGTTCCATCCTACTGTGAGTATAAACACTTGAAATAAGTACATAACTGTTTTCTTTGTTTTTGTCAAACCTGTTTTTAGCACATTATTCAATGATTCCTTTATTTCAGTCTCTCCTGTGTGTGTCTGTCTTAAGTAGATGGTTTAATTTGGTTTTGCTGAAGGTCTTAACACCACACTGTTAAAAAGGTAGTGTAAAATTGCAAGTTAGCCAAAATGATTATTTCCTGATTAGTCTGTTAATCACTGGGATAACTTACCAATAAATAGCCATGTCTTCTACTTTTAATCTGTCAACCTTGTACCTGGGCATTTTCTCATAAAAGTCTTAGTTACAAAAAAAATAGACAAGTATTTCTCCAACATGACAAATGGGCAAAAAACAAATCATGAGTAATCTGCAGTATAAAAGACACACAGCATCAATAACTTTAAAATGAAATGTATCAATTAACTAGTTCAGCCTTTATGTTTATTTGTGAAATGTGCTTTTATAAATTATAATATGTTTAGTGTGACTTTTACAAGACTGACAAAATTTATTAGCCCACTTAAAATTGAATGCTATCAAAGCATTGAACGTTAAAACTGATCTTAGTATAGACATCAATATATATTTAACTTGAATAATTTAGGTAACACAGTTTTTTATGGTTAATTAAGCAGAGCAAGAATTTGGCAAATTAATGAGGAAATTGGTGCTGTATATTATTAGACATTATTAACCAAAACAGGAAAAATATTTAGTAAGAAAAATGTGTTAGTCCCTTCTATTTGTATTTATTTGTTCATTTAACAGGAAAAAACTACATATCTCGTCATACCAAAGGTGACATTATTTTATTTAAATCCCGTAAACTGTTGCGTCAACATACCTCTTTCAGGAAGTAGCCACAGATGGAGAAAGCAGTGAAAACCACACATCAGCGTGTTGTGTGTGTGAGAGAGAAGTTATTGATGTTGTAGGACATAGAGGATTGAGCAAAAAACAAAAAGCATTTTAATTGTAATGACCCTGATTGTTTATTTTTGAATCAAAAAATCTTCTGCATACAGTTCACAGTTATGGTGGTTTCTGGGTGTTGTAGTCCTAAAGCCACATTTCAGAGAGTTGTGAAGCTTTTTATCTTCTCCGCTCTTATGCTGGTGAGTCGGCTCTACTTTCCTCTCTCACATCAAAACCTCAGCTGTCCCCCACAGGCTTTCTGTGCCAAAAGGGCATTGTCCACATTCCAACCCGCTGACCCTCAGCACCGTTGAGTTGTTAGAGTCTGCATGTAGAAAATGCCACTACAGTGATTTGCAGTGGTTGTTTTCTTATGTCACCTGTTTGGATTTTCCCAATATGTCGCAGCCATGGCAAAGCAACTCCTGAATTCCACCTATGTAACTCATTGTCTGAATTAAATTGAGGCGTTTTATGTGTTTTTAGTTATTTTATTTAAGAGTGCAACAATTAAGTTGCTCTTGAAGTGTTTTTATTCCCATTGAGCTGTGGTTGTATGAAACATATTAAACCTATTTCTTAAATTCTTTTTGGTAGTGACAGCAGCGGGTCACTCTTCTGATAAGGAGTTATTTAAGGCAAATGCCAAGAAGATGACAAGCTACAGCCGGGGGTGGGGACTGTAGTGATGTTAAACTTAATAGCAGCTGGAGGTTTGTGTGTCAAGTAGCTTTTTATAGAACCATGTGTTACGATATATTTAGATATTAAGAAGCTGAAAAGATTATTAAGGTGGCAATACTGTCCTTTTGTTCTTATTGTGGATACTTAAAATATATATATATAATATAAAAATAAATTTTATTATTGAAAACAGATTAAGTACAACACAAAATTTGGACCGTTGACACAAGCAGGATATCCTTCTGTCTCCGTTCTTATAGTTTTGAATAATGTCAAAAAACACAAAAATACCTAAAAAAAAAAAAATTATTCTTTTTCTTTTGGCTGCTCCCATTAAGGGTCGCCACAGCAGATCAGTCGTTTCTATCTCACCCTGTCCTCTGTATCTTCCTCTGTCACACCAACCACCTGCATGTCCTCCATCAGCACATCCATAAACTTCCTCTTTGGCCTCCCTCTTCCTCAGCATCTTTCTCCATATATACCCTGGGTCCCTCCTCTGCATGTCTCAAAAATAACTAAAAAATAAAATGACGAAATAACATCAGTTAAAAAGGCTTGGGGGGAGGTCATTGGGGAGGCACAGGTAGAGCTGGTCACCGACCAAAATGTGGCGATACAATTCGTATATTACACTATTGAGTATTGAAAAATTATTTGTTTTCCAATACCAAATTTCAATACCCAAGCCTTAAATCTCAGCGTTGTTTGCACTACGGTCTATGAATGTTGGTGATTGGCTGGCTAATGTTCATTTACACAAGCATGACATGGATATATGAAGGAAAAAAAAACTTTCTGTACCACTACCTTATTTTTTATTTCTTCCTCTTGTTTGTCAAACTATTTGTTTCAGTGTTACTACATTTTGTAAGTGATTTATTTTTGTCATTTTCTGTAGCTGTGCACATGTTCACCTGCAAAACATGATTCAGCTGTAAATCGTGAATTATCCGCAAACTGTGAATTGCAAAATGTAAATACTGAAGAAATATCTCCCGAAACGTGAACGCAGGTCTCGCAAAATGTGAATTTCTTCATGAGTTGCTGTATGTGCTTGGCTGAGGAGCCAATGGTGCGAAACTGCCATCAATGGGAGCTTCTGTGGGATTATGACTGCGTTCCTCTCACTTTCATTGCACCACGAGGCACCCCTTGACTCGCGCACTTATCAAAAAGTGACATGGCTATGAATGCTTGGCCACCACAAGTCAGTTATCCCTATGGTAACTTTTCTAACACCTCCTGCTTAAAACCCAAAAAGTCAAAAGGATCGTGAGGTCCCACTTTCACAGTCTGTATTCATACTGAAAATCAAGATCAAACGAGCTTTTGCCCTTCTGCTCCACAGGAGGGTTCTGTCCTCCCTGAGTTTTCCTTAGGACAGCTGCGTTACCATTTGACAGGAGTACCGCCCCGAGTCAAACACCCCCCCCCCCCCCCCCCACCACTGTCCCCGGAGGGGGTCACGACCAGCGGGGCCGCTCGTTTGACACCAGCAGTGAGAGCTCGCTCGGGACTCGCCTCTTCGCTTCACTGGGTGTAGTGACACCCCCCACCCCCAAAAAAAACAAACTATATATTTTTTGCAGAGGTAGGATCGGAGATAGGAATCAAGATTTCCTGAAGTAATTGATTTGTAAACTGAAATCCATAAACTACTTAAACTGAAAGAAAATATATATCATGAATGATAGTCATAGATTTTCCGACTTACATTTTGCGAGACCTGCGTTCACGTTTTGTGGGATATTTTATTCATGGTTTGCAGCAAAATTATTAATGATTTGTGGATATTCACAGTTTGCATAAATTTTCATTAATGGGTTGCAGATAATTCATGATTTGCAGCAGATTCACGTTTTGGGGGTCAACAGCATATCATTTCCTTTGCTCCTGTTCAGTTCTCTACTTCTGTAAGTCTGACTGCACCCATGGAGACGCCTCTGCAGACACAGTATGGAGCGCTTCTAGAGCCTTTGGGCTTCAGTTTAGGTCACACCACGAAACCTGTCTGCCACTTGGATCCTGAGTCCTGCTCCACTTTGGGCACAGATCATGGCCATCTTCATGGTTCCCAGTTCTCTCCTAATGGAACTGCCACGCTTCCAAGTACTGAGTCGGCACCTGAAGACAAAAACAAGGAATGCCTGGTGGATTCTCAGCCAATTTGCTTCAAAGAAAATCCTTTCTTGGTGGCAAATCGCAAAGGCAAGGGGCTTCCCCCTGAGGAGCAAATCCTCTCCGGGCCTCCTGTCGGCTACGGGAGACAAGGCCAACTGCAACCCTGGTTGTTCAGCAAGGCAAGCTGCCTGCCTGCATGTGGTTTGGAGGCAGCATGGTGTGTTACTACTACACAGTTTTCTCACCGATGTCCATTGAAGTGACTCATACTGTGCATCTGTACTCTAACGAAGATATTAGACCAAACAGTCTCCCAAATCCCTGATTTTGGTTTGATGCTTTATTTGTTTTGAAAGCTTTTTACCCCTCGGACCACGTTGATGTTAGTTGTATCAACCTCCTTGTGTTGAACAGATGCATGTTTTAACTGTGAAGAGTGAGCTTGTAACACCTTGTGTGGAATTCAGGAACTGGTTGGAATGTCTTTCCCAACAGCTTGGAGGTGGTGTCCTAAGTTGTACATGAACACTAGTGGCACAACTTGCAAAAAGAAGTGCATGTTTATTAGGAAGATGATGTTTCTTTAGATGCAGTTGCAAAGTGTGTTTTGCGCTATTTTTTTTTTTATCTTTGTTTTCGCAGGCTCCTTCCTCTGACTTTGCACGGACAGACAGCCCAATCAGAGAGGCGCCGTACTCCCCAACTATCCAACCGGTAAGCAGCCCCGAATTCTTTCTCTGGTGCTCTTCATCTTTCATCCCATCCCATCCCTTCATGTTCTCATTTTACATGAGTCACTTCTCACTCTGCAGCACACGTAAAGTGATTCGGCTGAGTTGACTCTTTTGACCTTTGCTCCTTCCCGTAGCCCAGCCATCACTCTTCCAACAGCTCCTTGTGCACAGGCAGGGAGACCCGCTTTGTAAGTGGGCCTTGTGACTTTTTCTGCTCTGGACTGGGTTATTTTTATTTTTTTGTTTCTTTTTTTTAAGCAAACATGTCTGCTGCTCTGAGCACTCTGTTTATTATAACATAAAGGTCCTAACTGGCTCAGCTAAAATGTTTGATGAGCATGTTTTTATCAGCTGATTACTGATGCTTTGCCTCATGTAGACATGATGCACTTCAGCAGTTGAGACTTATTCATTTTGTTTCCTCTTGAGAGATCACCAGTGGGGTAATGCATCAGACAAAGTGGAACCATTAATCACATTTACATTTTACCTTCACCAAACATGCCCATTTTTTTCATTTCATTTCATTTATGTAGCGCCAAATCACAACAAAGTTGCCTCAAGGCGCTTCACACAAGTAAGGTCTAAGCTTACCAACCTCTATAGCAAGCACACAGGCAACAGTGGTAAGGAAAAACTCCCTCTGATGATTTGACGAAGAAACCTCAAGCAGACCAGACGCAGAGGGGTGACCCTCTGCTTGGGCCATGCTACCAACACAACTGACAAAACGAATATACAGGAAATTTTGGGAGCGCAGGACAGGAGGCTTGCAGAAGAAGATGCCACTCCCATCTCTGGATGGAGCCGCACCTCAAACAGAGAGAGAGGGGAAAAAAAACAGAATCAGGCATCAGAAAGACAAGAAATACAGTATAATTTGTTGGCATTAAGCAACAAGAAAAAATAAAAAACAAGAACCAGAAGAAATACTAAGGTGACCATGTGCAAGTTCAGATGCACTCATGGTGGACATGAACGCTGTACCAGTGTTGGGCTTCTGGCGATTATGTTAGTTTTCTGTGGCAAAATTATTTTACAACATTTATCTGTAATGCGGAGGACATGACAGGAGTTTGCTACATAAGTTGTAATTGATTTTGGGCATTCTGAAATCAATAGAGGAATAATAATAAAAAAAAAAATCCTAGACGTGTGCTGTGAAATGCAAATTTTTTTTCTATTTCAATTTATTTTCCTTTATATAGTGCCAAATCACAACAGAGTTGCCTCAAGGCACTTCACACAGGTAAGGTCTAACCTTACCAACCCCCAGAGCAACAGTGGTAAGGAAAACCTCCCTCTGAGGAAGAAACCTCAAGCAGACCAGACTCAAAGGGGTGACCCTCTGCTTGGGCCATGCTACAAACATAAATTACAGAAACAATTCACAGAACAATTCACGGACGAATATACAAGAATTGCTGTTGGTGCACAGGCCAGGAGGGTCGCCAACACAAACAGCTCCCATCTCTGGATTGAGCTGCACCTTAAACAGAGAAAAAACAGAATCAGGCATCAGAAAGACAAAAAATACTGTATAATTTGCCAGCATTAATCAACAAGAAAAACAGAAGAAATACTAAGGTGATCGCCGGCCGCTAGCCCTAAGCTTCACTTAAAGACCCAGAATTTAGGTGAAGTTGAGGCCGCGGCCCGGTCCAATTAAAAAAGCGTAAAACAAAACTGTACCAGTATGCTAGCCATATGATTGGGAAAAGAAGTACATCTTAAGTCTGGATTTGAAAGTCTCCACAGAATCTGATTGTTTTATTGACGCAGGGAGAAAGAGTGAATTAGACATATATGAACCAGTCAACCCCCCCAGTTTCACACAATATCTCAAAAGCATGAATATATTCTTGTATGTCTCCAAATTAAAAGTGTACATAATGAGGAAAAACTAAATTTCTGGAGAATTTTGATGAACCAAATGAAATGAAAAAGCAACGTTATGTAATATTCCATTGACCAGATTGCCTCTTGATTAACGCTGCCACCTGCTCACGAATGTTCACAAGAACATTTATACACTTGAAATGGATTAGTTTGGAGCATTCTGCGAGGAAGAGATCACTGTTATGCTTTGGGTGTTTTTACTGCAGTGCATGCGTGTTTCATGCAGAACGTTGGCTGTGACCTTCCTGTCATTAAGTATAACAAATGCTTACAGGAATAAGGTGCCGTTTATAAACGCTAAAATAATGTAACAGACTATAATCTGTTGCAGAGTGTTTACCTCAATGGGATAAAGAGTTGGACTACCAATATGCAGACTGGGGTTTGACTCCCAGTCACAGTACCTGTCTGTGTCTTTGGACAAGACACTTTATCTGCATTGTCCCTGTTCTGTTCTCATTTCTTAGTAGAGCTTCAATCAGCTAAATGGTGCTGGGTTCTGACTAATAGCTGGTTATTGCTTTCCCTCTGGCATGGCTTGTATTTTCTGAAAGTTTGGCAAATACAGCTGCAGAACCAAACCTCAATTTAAGTAAAAACAACATTTTAACTCTCTTCTGCTCTCATTTCTTGACTGTACAACCCCTGGCAATAATTATGGAATCACCAGCCTTGGAGGATGTTCATTCAGATGTTTAATTTTGTAGAAAAAAAAGCAGATCACAGACATGACACAAAACTAAAGTCATTTCAAATGGCAACTTTCTGGCTTTAAGAAACACTATAAGAAATCAGGAAAAAAAATTGTGGCAGTCAGTAACTGTTACTTTTTTAGACCAAGCAGAGGGAAAAAAATATGGAATCACTCAATTCTGAGGAAAAAATTATGGAATCACCCTGTAAATTTTCATCCCCAAAACTAACACCTGCATCAGATCAGATCTGCTCGTTAGTCTGCATCTAAAAAGGAGTGATCACACCTTGGAGAGCTGTTGCACCAAGTGGACTGACATGAATCATGGCTCCAACACGAGAGATGTCAATTGAAACAAAGGAGAGGATTATCAAACTCTTAAAAGAGGGTAAATCATCACGCAATGTTGCAAAAGATGTTGGTTGTTCATAGTCAGCTGTGTGTAAACTCTGGACCAAATACAAACAACATGGGAAGGTTGTTAAAGGCAAACATACTGGTAGACCAAGGAAGACGTCAAAGCGTCAAGACAGAAAACTTAAAGCAATATGTCTCAAAAATCGAAAATGCACAACAAAACAAATGAGGAACGAATGGGAGGAAACTGAAGTCAACGCCTGTGACCGAACTGTAAGAAACCGCCTAAAGGAAATGGGATTTACATACAGAAAAGCTAAACGAAAGCCATCATTAACACCTAAACAGAAAAAAACAAGGTTACAATGGGCTAAGGAAAAGCAATCGTGGACTGTGGATGACTGGATGAAAGTCATATTCAGTGATGAATCTCGAATCTGCATTGGGCAAGGTGATGATGCTGGAACTTTTGTTTGGTGCCGTTCCAATGAGATTTATAAAGATGACTGCCTGAAGAGAACATGTAAATTTCCACAGTCATTGATGATATGGGGGCTGCATGTCAGGTAAAGGCACTGGGGAGATGGCTGTCATTACATAATCAATAAATGCACAAGTTTACGTTGATATTTTGGACACTTTTCTTATCCCATCAATTGAAAGGATGTTTGGGGATGATGAAATCATTTTTCAAGATGATAATGCATCTTGCCATAGAGCAAAAACTGTGAAAACATTCCTTGCAAAAAGACACATAGGGTCAATGTAATGGCCTGCAAATAGTCCGGATCTTAATCCAATTGAAAATCTTTGGTGGAAGTTGAAGAAAATGGTTCATGACAAGGCTCCAACCTGCAAAGCTGATCTGGCAACAGCAATCAGAGAAAGTTGGAGCCAGATTGATGAAGAGTACTGTTTGTAAATGCTCTTTTTCTTGCAACCCCTCAGAGTCCTCCCATCGGAAAGGACAGCCCAGAACAGTGTTCTTTCAGGGACAGACAAAAGTATTTTGAGATTGTCCCAGTGTTTTGCTCCTGGTGTGTAGTGAGCACCTTATATGGCAGCACCCTCACATTGGGGTGGATGTGAGGCATTAATTGTAAAGCGCTTTTAGCATTTGATGCAGATGGAAAAGTGCTATATAAATGCAGTCCATTTCCATTTATCACTAGGGCGTCTATAGAACTGACGACTTCTACTAAAATGTAGTGACCATACACACATTTTCCCAGTTTGAGAGCCACGTTGGATCCAGTATGAATCTCCATGTTGATTTGGCACATTTTACGTCAGATGTCCTTCTTGACTCAACTCCACAATAGACTGACAACTCCACAGTAGAATGGACAGGGGTGGTCCTCAACCAGGAACCTTCTCCTCTGGGGAAAAAAAAGTGCACAAACCTCCTGTCCACCACACTGTCCACATATATTTTTACAAGAAGCCAGAAAAAATTTGAATAATGGATCTAGTTGTTGGACACACTTGTTACTCAAACTGTCTTGAGGTATTTCTTTGTTCTTGCGTTATCTGAGTGTTTTTACTGTCAAATCAGTGTCAGTAAAAACTGATTGTATGGCAGAAGTTTGTCTGAGCTTACAAAACTTCATACCAGTCCATCCATTTTGTCATTACTTTAATTTATTTATTTTTTTTGCAGGCAAACATTCATTACACCTCCACTCCCACTGCCAAGGAGAGCACTTCATCATCAGTGAGTGTGTCATTAGGATTTGGAGCAGATTGTGTTCCACATTAAGCTATTTTAGTCAATGCTGCTTAGCAAGCAAATTTTCCTATGTGATGAAACCTGAAGAGACAGAAAAAGAAAATTGATAAATAAACTAACGGTAATTTATCCTCTGACACATCCAGCCACCACTCATTTTGAGTTAACGTTCATGCTAAGCTTTAGTGTTAATAGATATTTATGGTTATACAAACACGTTTTGTTTTTTTTTCCTTCCAGACAAGACCGGGTGCCATCCATCCAGTTGGGCGCATGAGGCCGAGTACCTCTCCTGCCACTCCAGACGGCCACAGTCCCAACCCCTTCCAGCATGGCCCCTCCCCTTTCAACTCCCAGACCTCTGTAAGACCCCTCACAACCACGTAGGGCTGTCTTTCCACCCGCGCAGCTCTGTGCCGCCTTCTGTTAGCTCACAGAGTGAAAACACTGAAGTAATTTCTTGTAGCAGTGCAGCAGAGTTGCAAGTAATTAAAGCGTGAGATGATTTGTTTCTGCATTACAGTCACATTCCGCTGCTATCAGTGGCCCCCGGGTAGACCTGGAGGTCATCCATTTGTGAAAATGGCACTTTATCAGAATCCAGTTTAACTCCCAAATTGATAAATAATGACGCTATGATATGATCTCATGTCCTTCATTGTTTCACAAAGGTACTCAAACAGGGAACAAAAATCTACCACCTTTTAACATGCTATAAGCCCTACTGTCTGCCTTCTGATGTAGCCCCTCCCCCTCTGTCACATGACGCCAGCTGCCATGTTTGTCACCTGTTCTCCTGCACAGTCATCTTCAACTTTGCTGGTTTTTCATAGTCTACCCTCTCCTCCATGTCTGTCTTTCTTGTCTGCCTTTCCCACCTCCTCCTCTTCTTTCTTCCGGGTTCCCCCATATGAACCTGCCCCGCGTAACCCCCACAGCCTTGTGCCCCCTCCCTCTCCTCACCTGACGAGTTTCCTATGAATGTCAAGGAGGCATACAAGGCATTTGCAGCCGTGCCTCGCTCTCTGGCAGTGCTGGAGCCGCCACAGGTAGGACGAGCTGTCCGCATTCCCCTGTGTCACATCCACAAAGCATGCTGTGCTCTGATTGGTTGGTTTCACCTCCCCGTCCAGCCCCACACTCCTGCCTTTCCTTGACTGGAGCAGGATGCCCCTTCAGAGCCTGTCCTGTGTTGGAGGGCCTGTGCTGTCATGTGTGGAATGCCTTCATCTTTGGGTTTTGTGCTTTACTGGCATTAATTGTTTATTTCTCAATGCCATCTGTCCATTTATACGTGGGTCGTGTACTAATCCTCAACCCCTTTTTTTTTAATATTCTGTATCCCAGCTGCTAATCATTGTGCCTCGCCGTACCTTTGCACAAAGTCTGTCTCCTTTATTTCACTGACAGATTATTTCCTCCTCTACTCAACAGGATCTGTATGGTCTGAAAAATAACTTCCACAGCAAGCAAGAGGTGAGTCACCCTGAGAATGTGCCAACTTTAAAAGTACGCAGTCACTTCCCACTATGTGTTATCTCTCATTATCAGTTCATTTTGGCTTGACACAAATGTTTACCAGCGAAATTCCCCTAAATTGCAAGCTTAACATCACTTATTCTCTTGTTTTTACTGTTTTGGTTCTATGTGTTACTAAACACAATCCACGTCTGTTTACCTTAAAAAGAACGCACAAGAATAGGTGCAATCTTGCATATATGCAAAAAGATGCAAACAAGAAGAAAGCCTCGGTCCCACCGAATAATGAAGGCTGAAGAAGGAGCCATGCATGGGTGTGGGGTGATTATTCGAAGAATGACCCACGTTTTCATCTATCACGTATCCACTATGAAGGTGCCACTATGTGCCTCTCTGTACCCCGCATGTGCCGCGTAGCAGCCTCAAGTGAGCGATGACCGACCTGTCATTACAGCCTCGAATGGCTCGCATCAGCCACACGAAGCCACATAGTGCCATGATAGCGCCATGTTAGCGCACGTTTAGGCATGAGTTTGGTCCAAACCTCCAGCCCTCCCACACCTGGTCCCTTCAAAGTGTGGGTTTTCAATTCACAGATTCACAGCAGAATTTAAAGATGTCCCTTCTTTTTTTTTTAACGCAGTCCAAAAATAGACACTCCAGCACAGTTCCGCAGTTGTGCGCTGTGTGCCAGGCTGCTGTCCACCTGTAATGCACCAGACCAGCTAGACCTGAACCACGGGTTCCTGGAGAGCCGCCTCTGTGCTCCTCGCTGGCTCCGCGGCTCTCTGGCTTTTTTTTTTTTTTTTTTTTTGCGGCTTTAAACACACAAAACTTTATGTTTGTCTGTTTATTTTTGCAAAATTGCTCTTTTGTGTGCGCACTGCTGTTGTCCTTTCATGGACAGCCGCCTCTCTGCTCTTTCTAAGTGGCTTCCTTTCCATCCATGGCTTGCTGGCTTTATTTTTTCCCTGGCTTTGCACAATCATTTTTACAACGTGAATCCACTTTTAACTTTGTGTTCATCCGTTTATTTCTGCAAAAGCGCTCTTTTGCGCGCGCGCTGTTGTCCTTTCATGGAGAGCCGCCTCTGTGCTCTTTCGCGCGGTGCCATTCTGCATACAGAATGAGGTGGCCGTTTTATTATATACACCTGTGGATCATTTTCAATATATGTATATATTTCTTTATTTCTTCCGCAGCTTACAAGTCACCATGATACAACTTTTAACTTTGTGTTATGTCTTCAAAATCGGTCTTTTGCGTGCTCTCCACCTGTGTTGCCGCAGAGCTCCTGCTCTTAGCTGCTCCACTGGAGTTATATCTTCCATGGCTTTAAACACACGTTTCTGTGTAGGCTCTCAGTTGTCCAGGTGGTTTCCATAGTAGAGAAGCTTGAATCTTCGACTGGACTGGGTTGCTTGACGTGAGGACGTTTCGCTTCAAATCACAGCAGCTTCCTCAGCTAAAATTCTTGCTGTGGTAGTCTGACTTCTGTCTTGACTCTTGTAGAGAAGAATAAACTAGAAGCCAACAAAAGCTGGAGTTTTTTAACCTAACCAGACCCCACCTACCGAGAGGCTGACTGCTATAGGCTAGTGACTAAACAATAGCTCTAATTAGCACCTATTGTGCTCTAGTTAGCACTCTCCTAATGACAGGACGGAAGCCTCCCCTGATGGCTCCCTTGACGACTCTCTCCTGATGACGTGAATGACTCATTACCATGAACATTGCCCTAGTTACAAACAGAGCAATGTAGTTTATCATATCAGATGTCAGGAAAACTGTAATGAACACTACATAGGTGAGACAAAGCAACTTTTACACAAGAGGCTATACCAGCACCGCAGATAGGTCGCCAGTGGACCTCAGTCTGCAGTTCATCTCCACCTGAAAGACACTAACCACACGTTTGAGGACAAGAAAGTTAAAATCTTAGCCAGAGAGAAGAAATGGTTTGAGAGAGGTGTCAAGGAAGCATTCTTTGTAAAACAGTTGAAACCCACCCTTTACCGCGGAGCGGGTCTCAGACACGCTTTGTCCCCTGTTTACAATGTGGTACTCAGGTCAAAGCAGTTTCAGTCTTTTGTTCATGGTAATGAGTCATTCACGTCATCAGGAGAGAGTCGTCAAGGGAGCCATCAGAGGAGGCTTCCGTCCTGTCATTAGGAGAGTGCTAACTAGAGCACAATAGGTGCTAATTAGAGCTATTGTTTAGTCACTAGCCTATAGCAGTCAGCCTCTCGGTAGGTGGGGTCTGGTTAGGTTAAAAAACTCCAGCTTTTGTTGGCTTCTGGTTTATTCTTCTCTACAAGAGTCAAGACAGAAGTCAGACTACCAGAGCAAGAATTTTAGCTGAGGAAGCTTCTGTGATTTGAAGCGAAATGTCCTCACGTCAAGCAACCCAGTCCAGTCGAAGATTCAAGCTTCTCTACTATTTAAACACACATCCACTTTCACGCAGTCACCCAAATTTTAACTTTGTGTTCATCCGTTTATTTCTGCAAAAGCACTCTTTTGCGTGCGATGCTGTTCTGCATACAGAATGAGGTGGCCGTTTTATTATATACACCTGTGGATCATTTTCAAAAAAAAAAAAAAAAAAATATATATATATATATATATTTCTTTATTTCTTCCGCAGCTTACAAGTTATCATGATACAACTTTTAACTTTGTGTTATGTCTTCAGAATTGGTCTTTTGCGCGCTCTCCACCTGTGTTGCCACACAGCTCTCAGCTGCTCCACTGGAGTTATTATCTTCCATGGCTTTAAACACACATCCACTTTCACGCAGTCACCCAAATTTTAACTTTGTGTTTGTCCAGTATTGACTGAAATATCACTCTTTTGTGAGCTGGCGTTCTGCCTAAATGCTCGTTTGAAGCGTGATGATGAGTCACTGCCTCCGTGCGCACACACAGCAGAGCTCGTGATCCATTAATTCCAGAAGAGATTAGAGGTATTTTCGGCATCCAAGGTTTGACAGAAAATGATTAATTCGCTACAAAATAATTATTTTATATAGAGTCCAGTGCACAGAGCAGGTGGAATTGTGTGCGCAAGAGGAGACCCGCTCCAAAAATAGCCTCTCAGGTCCTGCCTCAGTGCACACACACAGCGGAGCTCATGTGATCCATTAACAAGATATTAAATCAACATACTTTTACATACAACAGACATCAACATACAGACATACTTTTACAGCTAGGAACTGTTTTATCAAGCTATAAAAAACATTAAAAATAATTACCTTAAGCTGTTCAAAATACATTCCACATGGAGCAGGAAAGAGAGGGAAAAAAAGCATCCAGATGAAACAGTCCTCTGATTCTAGAAGTGATTAAAGGTGTTTTCAGCATCCAAGGTTTGGCAGAAAATGATTAATCCACTACAAAATATATAGAGTCCAGCGCACAGAGCAGGTGTGCGCAAGAGGAGCCGCTGCTCCAAAAATAGCCTCTCAGGTCCTGCAAAGGTGCCAGGCACACGGATAATGGACTTTTTGCAGACTCGTAAGCACCACGCAAATGCTTCTAAGCGGTCGCAGGAACTCGAACACAAACTGCGCCACGCTGTTGTTGCTAAATTTTGAACATCTTGAAATTAGCACCACCCTCAAAGAGGAGCCTCGTTAACTGAAGATAATGCCTCTAAGAACTACTCTGAGCCACTATACTGCCACAATAGCTCACGAAACAAAAAAAAAAAACAGGGTGCGTGGCTCCTTCTTCATCCTTCATTATTCGGTGGGACCCCGGCTTAACAACCAAACCTCAACCACAACAACCTTGTTTTCTATTTCACTTGCACATGTTGCAGAGGTATGTTGTTTCCTTGACTACAAGAATAAATTTTCGTGTTGTGATATCAAAACACCAGTTTGCATAGAAATAAAAAACTTTCTGCAGGGCCCTTCTTTTGTAGGTCAGAATAGTTTGTCAGACCCCCCCACTCCCACATGCACGTCTTTTGTTTCCAAACTTCACTGGAATTGATTTCAAACATTGTAATTTATACAAAACTACAGCTTCTTATTGAATAAAATAAACTTCCGATTTCTCTTTTGTCCTTCACGTTGTCACCAGCTCATTTTTCATTGATTGATTGATTGAATATTACTGCATACAGTAACTGAGTACTTGGAATTGAGCATAGACCATGTTGGACTTTGTTCACCCTTGAATTGTTGCTGAACCTGCCTCAAAATCCACATAGTCTGGCCTCAGTTTGAGTTACAGAACAAAGTATTAGAAGGTATCTCGACGTTCCTGAAAAGACCCCAGCGGATCTTGGTGGTCTTTATTCTGACGGTCCAGTGACATCCTATGTGGCCTTTTCAGCCTGAGCTGAACGACGAGGTCTTTGATGGTGACGTAGAATGTCACACAGGAGCTGGTAAGGTTTTGACAACTGACAAGGTCTCCCCCTGGCCCTCCCTCTCGTCTGACCGTCGGGACTATATCAGCATGGCAGCAGTCCCTCGCCACTCCAGGCCTTCCTGGGATGAGCAGGTACCCACTGCTTCTCTCACAGCTGGAGGAACGCGACCCTTCAACTGTGCTGTGTTGCGCTTGGCTTTTCAGGTGGCGGTGTCTCTGCTCCTCGGGAATCAATGACACCTGTTCTCATTTCTTAGTAGTGCTTCAATCAGCTAAATGGTGCTGGGTTCTGACTAATAGCTGGTTATTGCTTTCCCTCTGGCACTGCTTGTATTTTCTGAAAGTTTGGCAAATACAGCTGCAGAAACAAACCCCAACTAAAAAAAAAACAAAAAAATTTAACTCTCTTCTGCTCTCATTTCTTGACTGTATATTTTGTAAATGCTCTTTTTCTTGCAACCCCTCAGAGTCCTTCTCCCATTGGAAAGGACAGCCCAGAACAGCGTTCTTTCAGGGACAGACAAAAGTATTTTGAGATTGACGTGAAGCAGCAGACACCAGACAAACCCAAACCTCGCATCTCCCTCGTCGGCGAGGACGACCTCAAAAAAATGAGAGAGGAAGAAGGTTAGTTCCCAATGTTTTCAAACTCATCTTAAGTAGCTCTGACACCTGGCTGAGTTTGGTGCTGAGTTTTTCAGAGTAGCAAATCAACACAACTCGTATATAACTCGGAGAACTCGGTATACTACTCGGAAAAGGTTAGTTAATGTTGTACTGCTTTTGAACATGTTCAAAATTGGGGGCTAATTGGACAAACTCCTAACTAACTCAGTTTAAATTAAACTCAACTCTGGGTAGCATGGGGTAAGTTTGTACCGAGCTCAGTACAAACTGTCTGGACTTGAGTACAATTTCAGCTAGGGTGTACACTGAGTCAAGCTGTGGTGAGTATCAGGTAAGCACAATTAGGTAGAAGTTTGACTTCCTGAAAATTTTGGACAAATTCAAAATTGGAACGAGTTTAACAGAACTTTTCAAACCTGTGTTGAGCTATGCTGAGTAGTATACTGAGATCCTGCCGAGTTGCTACTCCGACCCGGCCAGGTGTGAGACCTGCTGGGAGAAACTGACCAGCGTGCACAAAGTTGTTCCTTGGCCTGATTTGGTACCATATTTGCCCCAGTGTAAGATTGCTTGACTTATCTGCCTTGTTTAATTTTCCAATCTGTCTGTTTATCGCACCCCAGCAAGAAAGTTTGAGCAGTGCGCACGAGAGTATCTGCTGGATGAAGACGATGAGGATGAAGAGGAGGATCTTGCTAAGCAGGTGGCACAGATGAAAGCCACTGGCAAGGTGTTGCTGGATGGAGTCGAGTACCCGGTGGAGCCAGTGAACAGCCCAACCCAGCAGTGCGCCACACCGCTGACCCACAACACCACACCATCTAGCTATTGTGGAAGCTCGGGGTAGGAATGCATGTCAGCATTTGTCTTTTGTTACTAACTTCTGAATGTTTGTGCCAGCAGTTACTCACTATTACTGAAATTGTTTTTTGTGTGCACAGGCCCTCCTCAGTCGACAGTAAGGGGGATTCCAAGAGGAATTCACTGGAGGACAGCTTCAGGCCCGAGCAGAGACCGAGCTCTATGACAGGGTAATAACGGCGGGCAGTACATCCTTCAGTATGTTTGTGCTACGGCACGTCTCTGTGTTTAACTTTGCTACTTGTGCACATCGTCAGTCTAATTCCAGCGTACTCTGGGGAATCGGCCGCTCCCATCCGTACAGCCAAAGCGGAGCGCAGACATCAAGAGAGGCTCCGCATGCAGAGCCCCGAGTTGACCGTCGCCCCTGACAAGGATCTGTCTCCTGCTGAGAAACGAGCTCTGGAGGCTGAGAAGAGAGCCATGTGGAGAGCAGCACGGTAAATAGAAGAGCTTCAGGCTGATGAGCTACGATTCTGTGTGAAGGACCACCCTGTGTTTGTGTGCCAAGTCTTTCTTGTTTCATGTCTAAAAACTTAATCCTGGCTCTGATGGTGTCAGTGTTTTACCTTACATCCTTTGGTTGTCTTCTCTTTTTCTGTGTACACTTCCTTCCTTCCTTCATTCCGGTGTTCTTCTCCTCACCTCATTCTTCCGTCCTGCCCGTCTCCCCGACCTCGTGGGGCACAGGCCCTATGGCTTAGAGGAGGATGTTAGGCAGTATGAGCAGGACCTGGCTAAGAAGCTCTACCAGGCCAGAGTGAGGGCATCTCATGGTGCAGCCCCCCAGCCCCTCACCTCCTCCACCTCCTTTGCAGCCTCCCAGCTCAGGTCTGCTTCTCAGCCTCAGCCAACAGGGCCATGTGCACGGCATCATGGGGGTGTGCTGGGGTGCTTTGCCGTATTTTGCTCGATGGCGAGTTCTGAAAGGTCCAAGCAAGCACTCGCACTGTTACAGTGCTTCAGCCACCTTTCTACAGCTGTTTCGCTTCTGCACGTCCACGCTCTGTCCATCTCAGGCTTCCTCTGGTTGCTCCTTTCTGTTGTCTTGTATCCACCATACAGCACTGGTTCCATTTTGACTTGCTCATGTTTTTATTTGGAGTTTAAATACTAACGCGTAGCATGCAGTACTTTTGCAAGCTACTTTCCAATATGCTATCTTGCACCATTTGGCAACAGCATCTGTGGATTCAAGCCACAGTTACAATGCATTTCCCCAACTTAGTTCTAAACAATTACTGTTTTAGTAATATCGCAGTTTGTAAGACTTGAGAATAAAATTGCAAGAGCCACAATTAATCACGCTAATTAATGTGCTCACGCTGCATGCTAGTGTGATATCATTGACTTATTCACTTCGAAGATAGTTACTGCAAGACGATGCACCACTCTGTTTACCTGTGGCTCTTTAAATGATAAAGAATGTAAGTGGAGATAACAGAGTTGTGCCTCTCTTGCATTCACTTTTCATTGTCATAATTTGTCAGACAGACAATTAACAGCTGTGTTTGAAAGCATAAACACTGATAAGTTAATAACATCCAGCACAACAGGTCTATCTGATATAATCACAGATCTTTGATAAGCCAGGCTGGCAATGGATCAGAAAAGCAAGTAGTACATTTAGCGTCATAACAGTCTTGGATAAATAACATAAACCCAGTCTTGAGTGAGAGTCTGACGGATAGTTTTAAGTATTTTCAAACTGTAGGAGATGGATGAAAGGGTGTGTTATGGGCTCAAACAGGAATCCGGGATTGTGCCTGTTTCTATTAGTTGGTCATATAATTTCCAGCTTTGGTGACTGACGAGGCATATTTATAATCACCCAAGCTGTCATGCCGTTCACTATAGGTAGCCTGTAACTCTGAATGGGGCCATCTATGCTTCAGTCTCCTGAAATGTCAGTTCATCATATGCAGTCATCAGTGAGCCACAGTTCATGTTTTTTTCTGGTAGCGTCTCCTAGTAACAGGTACCACAGAGTCCAGCAAACCTTCAAGAACCTCTGGTAGAGTTTAGCAGATGCTGAAATGTCTTTAATGTATGTGCAGCTGTCCTGCGGTCAAATCAAAAGAAACAAAAACCAGTGTTTAAGACACATTCATGAAGTGTGGGGAAAAAACAACTTTAAGCAAAATTGTCCTATTTGCAGTGAGAAAAAAAATTGTATTTCTTGGTTTACTGTTGCACTTATCGTTACTGCATTTTCCAACAGTGTATCAAACATCAAGCTGTTTCTCCTTATCTGATTAATGGATGTTTAGAGGTGGCAGGTATTGTGTAAAACATGATACAGTCCAGATTTTTGGTTTGTTCTTTCTGCACCTTTGTTTTGTTTACATACGAGGTCTGTCAATAAAGTAATGGTCGTTTTTATTTTTTTCAAAAACTATATGGATTTCATTCATATGTTTTTACGTCAGACATGCTTGAACCCTCTTGTGCATGCGTGAGTTTTTCCACGCCTGTCGGTGACATCATTCGCCTGTGAGCATGCCTTGGGAAGGAGTGGTCCCGCCCCCTCGTTGGATTTTCATTGTGTGGAAATGGCGCGAGAAGGCTTCGCGCGTAAAGACCGATTTGCTTTGGAAGCGAGACAAAGGACCACCTCCGTTTCGGCGTGTCCAGCTCTCCACAATTTCCCTGATACTTACTGTACTGGTAAGCATTGAAAGGCGAGATAGACATGTCCAAACTTGTCCTCTGACACGCCGAAACGGAGGTGTTCCTTTGTCTCGCTTCCAGAGCGAATCGGTCTTTACGCACGAAGCCGCCTCGCGGCTTTCCATGACAAAATCTCTTGTTAAAAGTGAAATCTGCCGGAAAATGGCTGATGTCCAGCTCTTGTGATAACCAGAGAAAGAGCACACGACGGTCTTGTATCCACAGAGCCATCCGTTTAGAAATGGTCCGGTGGCTTGTGCCGCGTCGTCGCAGCTCGGAGCACGGCGCGCCGAGCGTCCTTAAAGGGGTCCTTAAAGCTGTAGTAACAGACCTTATTCTCTGTGAAGCCCGTAAAATTTTCACCGAAAGCCAGATAAATTTTTCGAATGGTTTCCAGGTGCCAGTCTCTAACAGCTTCTGAAAAAATTCTGATGGAAAAAAAGTCCTTTTCATTCCGCCATTTCCAGACAATGAAAATCCGACGAGGGGGCGGGACCACTCCTTCCCAAGGCGTGCTCACAGGCGAATGACGTCACCGACAGGCGTGGAAAAACTCACGCATGCACACAAGGGTTCAAGCATGTCTGACGTAAAAACATATGAATGAAATCCATATAGTTTTTGAAAAAAATAAAAAGGACCGTTACTTTGACAGACCTCGTACATTGTGTCTGTTGTGTGAAAATGCAGCTGATTCAGAATACCCCCCCTCCCAAAAAAAAAAACAAAAAAAAAAACGTAAATGTTGGCACTTGTGTGTTTGTGTGAGTCAAGCAAAAGCCTTTTCAGTAGGTCGTCCTGCAAACAATTTGACTGGTTGTTTATCAAAGCAAACCAGGACATGGCGTCCTCGGATAACACCTGTCTGTCTTCGTTTATCCAGTGTTGGCCATTTCTGTTTGTAGAATGAAGTCTCTGGAGCAGGATGCACTGAAAGCTCAGATGGTCATTGCCAAGTCTCGTGATGGGAAGAAACGTGGTGCACTAGACCAGCTGACGGAGTCTCCATCTCCAGCGCCCACACCGTCTCCCACCCCCATGGAAGGTGAGAAACATTTGTGTTTATGAACATTACCCATATACCAAACGGTGATCAATATTTCTCCCCATTCTCAACATACTAACAAATATGGAATGCTTCAATGGGGATAAATTGTCAATAAAGATGATTTCCAGAGGATTCCATATTGTGGCACAGAAATGCCGTACAAAGAAAAACTACATTTAAAGTGAGAGTGTTAATAGATTTTTGAGGTGAACTGCTGTTTGTACAAGCTTCTCTCGTCTCTCTCTTGTTGGATTTTCAAATGTTTGGAGTCTAAGACAACACAGCTCTTTCTCTCAGATGACACCCATTGTTTTCCAGAGTATAAGTTTTTTCTCTATTATCAGCTCTTTCATTTGTGATTGTTGGCGTGTACATGTTGTTAATATCGGCATTTATTCTTTTATTATTGTAGTTTATTTTTGTTTAGTGTGTATTCTCGAGGTCGTCGCCATGTCACTTCAGAGCGAAGTGGCGAATCTGAAGGCGGGCATTTGTACTTCTGCGACTGGCCGCTTAGTGAAAACACGCGTGGGCACCAACACCTGAAATGAACCATTGTCCATTAAATTGACTTTATTGATGAGTCTGACCCCTTTGAAAAATGACCAAATTACATGTATTTGTTGTTGAGTTTGGCAATGCTTTCACCAAGTTAAAACAGCCACTAGAGGGTGCTGGAGTAATGCCCGACCTCAAGAAAAAGTCACAGGACCTCCAAAACTATTAAAAAGAAAAAAAAAACAGAGTTGTACTTTGAAAAATATGGTAGTTCTCATCTTGTGACATGAGTTTGAGGTCAGCTGTCTTTTGGAAATCCAGGGACCCTCCCCAGGTGGATGAAAGCGAAAAACCTGTAGTCCCTGATTTTTTTAAATTTAATTTTAACCTTTATTTAACCAGGTTAGTCCCATTGAGATTGAGATCTCTTTTGCAAGGGAGACCTGGACAATTATATATTTCCTTAACCTGCATATCTTTAAGTGTGGAGGAAGCCGGAGCACCTGGAGGAAACCCACACAAACATGGGGAGTACATGCAAACTGCACACAGAAAGGCCACAGGTGGGAATTGATCCCACGACCTTCTTGCTGTGAGGCAACAGTGCTAACCACTAAGCAAGCCACCAATTTAACCACTGATGGAATGCGTAATCATACCAACATAAGCATGGTAGAATTTAGTAAAAATGCTTCATGTTAATGAACTTTGTGCACCGAAGATGAAGCAGTGATGATGAGATGAAGCTTTGCTTCGTGTGTCAAAGCAGGACCCTTTGCTGATTGTTTTACTAAAAGCTTCATTACTTCCAAGTTCCATTATCAGCTCATTTGGAGACATCTAGTGGTCAAATAATGTATAGCACACTTAATGAGGCTATAACAAGTTAGGGGCCAAGTAGCACAATTTCTGTCAGCATGTATCAACAAGAAACATTGTCTTCATTGTTCGTCACAATATTTTCATATTCACTGAGAATCTGAATATTTTAATAGCAATTGAATGTAATAAAATGGAATTTGTTTCATGTGGTACACATTCAACTCAAGCTTTACCTCATCGTTTTATCTGCGGGTGTAGGACAGGTCCCCCCCCCCTTTTTTTCCCCCTATAAGACAAATAAAAATGTAATAACTAGGTGAAAATGCTCCAACATTAGAGTTGATTGTTTCAGAAATTTAACTGCTTCCATGTGTTAAAGGAGCTTTTGATTAATTATTTGTGTTAAACACGTAAACTCTACAAAGTCGATCATCATTTCAAAAATAGTGATTTTTTTTTTTTTTTTTTTTTTTTTAATGCTGAAGTAAACCTGTAGCTAAAGCTCTCTGTTTTTTGTCATTTCATATTTCTCTGACAGAGCTCAGTCCTCGAGGAGTGACGTCACCTGGCAGGCTGGTAAGAGCTAAACCTCCGTCCTTGCTCGTGTTTGCAAAGACTTCCCCGTTGTCGCGGACTGGCTCAGAGAGCTTGAATTGTCAAAACATATAAACAAAGTTGTAAGAGTGACTCAGCATTTTTTATTTATTAATTAGTTTAAGCGGCACACAAGGTTATTTTACAAACTACAAAATTTACGCTTCGCCTCAGAAGACATCGACATTAACCCTCCATCGTGCTCATTGCCACTTTTATCCAATCAGATCTGAGATCACACACTGCGCTCCCACCATTTGCCACAGCTGGCTGTTTGAATCACCCATCAGCCTCTCTGCCTCCTCCCTCTCCTCTACCCTCTACTTTGTCCCATCCCTCTTTTTTTTCTGCCTCATTTTTTCCCTCTACCTCATTCCCGTTTGCTATCCTTCTAGTCCCTGTCATCAAAGAAGTTTGACTACCGGCAGTTTGCTGCAATTCCTTCTTCCAAACCCGTATACGACATCCAGGTACTGCTGCATGCTGAGTTCCCGGGGGCCTCAGTTTTCCTCCCTTCCTACGGCATTCCCTGCTGCTCCTCCCCTATAGCGGCTCTGCTAACCCTGAGGCACTAGAGCGATTGCAGGTTTTGGCTTGATGATTGATCAGAACTTGTTACTCTGCACTACAGATACACGACAGCTCACTAATAATTCCCCTGGAAAGAAACTTTCACACTAAAATTATTATTTTTTTTTTTTTTAAATGAGTCTCTCATGACCCACAAATGTGAGTGCGTCTTTAGCAGTAACCGTCTGTCTCTCTGCTAACTAACCCATCACCAGCAGATTAATACATGACCAGCTTTGAACCCACTAACCAAACTCGGCTCTGGGAACAAACTGCATCTTGTCCATACTCATGTTCTCCTCCATCGACTGTCCTGCTTCACGCTTAAGTCACAGGCAGTCTCTTCCATAAGATCTCCCATCATGCTCTGTGTTTATGATAAACTAATCTGCCTTTGAGATCTCCCCTCATGCACGGTGTCAAACTAACGAGTTTGATTGGAAAGTTTGAGAGTTAAAACCTGATCGAGGCCGTAGGTTGCAGTAGGTTCTCTTCAGATTGCTTGTGTTTTAATTATCTCTAATCCTCGGGGGTGATGGAGAAACCAGAACTTGCTTGGAACTGGCCTTTATGTACAGTCAGGTCCACAAGAATTTGGCAGCCGTGAGGAAATGAGTAGTCTAAGAAAAAATTAAAAAATACTTTGAGTATTGTACTCATCAGTATTGATGAGCTCAGAAATGCCAAAAGGCCACTAGAATATTGAAAACATGAGATTTGTTTCCCTGGCAAAGAAAATCTTTCCATATTAATTGGCCAGAATAAGAACACCCTTCAGGAGGTAACCATAGCTCTGGTATAGTTAAGAATGAAGAGAAAATATTACCAGAATACATACAGAGGATTTATGAGAAGATCTGAACCATTTTGTCTCAAAATCAGGAAGACCAACTAATTTACTAGGGCCTGACTGATATGGACTTTTTCTTTTTTGGGCGGGGGGGGAATACGATGCTGATATTATGGAGTAAAAAAAAAAATTACGACAGTGATATATATCGATAAATACATTAAACAAAGGTCAATTATTCCTAACATTTTATTGTGATGAAGACTTTTTGTTTGTTTGTTTGTTTTTTAAGTTTAAACATGAACTGTATTATAAATAAATATGACCAAAAACCAACCAACATACATCACGCTGCCTTCAGTCGGACTGGGAGTCACTGTGTGGCATGGCTCAACATGCCACACAGGGGCCAAAGTAGACTTCTTGACTACTTTGGCCTCGTCTAGCTAATGGCATAGCAACCACTTATCTCTTGTCACTGTAAAACATTCACTCTGATTGAAGATGAAATGCAGCTGGTCGCTTTACCTCTGTCTCTGGTAGCTAATGTGAGCAAGGGATGATGGGATCCCAGCCATGCTTGTCTGCATTGTAAACAATGCTGTCAGCATGTCCTTTGTTGGACAAACTACTTATTGACACCATTTTTAGCAGCACATTGTTTTTTCACATTGTTTCTGCATATCAGCAAAAATAATACTGATACCGATAAATTGGTCAAAAGCTCATATCTGCTGATATTATTTGCCAACCGATGTATCGGTTGGGCTCAAAAATTTATCCAGCAAATAAATACATCTAAAAGAGATTGTACAGTTTGAGAATAGCATGTTCTGGACAGTCTCTTATACTAAATTGGCACAAAGCGAAGTGTAAAGGGAAGGGATGGGCGTATACCTTTGACAGTGTCTGAATATTTATGGCCCAGCCTATTTTGGGGTGGAGTTTGTGTCGCTTTTGGTTTGTGAGATCATGTGTTGTTTCTAAATGGTACTGTGGGTTATGTACTTCCGCCAAGGAGGTTCTCACCTGGTCCTGTTGATCTGTTACTCTGCAAGGAATTACCCAAGAAGGTATTTTACAAGAACTTTGATTTTGTTGGACATTTTATAATATGTCCATTTTTGGGGCCTTGGCGGAGGTATGTGCTCTAGTTTGTGCCCTTCCAGTCTGATATTGCTTTGTGTGTAAAATCCCTGCTCTTGAAGACGGACTATTTTGGGGATTGTGTGTTAGTGGAAGGTAGCGATGGCCTCGCTGTGCAGAACAAACCTCGACGTAAACACGCTTCTTGTGTGGTGCGTTGGTGACGCTCGTCAATCCTGTGCTGTCACTCTGTTTGGCGTCTCTTGGTGGATGTGCCTGTGCTTCGTGGCACCCGCGGTGATCTAACCTCCACTGAACATGGCGACCCCTGCTGGTGGATAGTCGAGCTGGCTTTTGTGGCTGCAAGTGATGGCGAGCTTCAGCGCTGTTCACACGGTGAAGGTTCTCGCCAAGACGTGCCCCTGACGCTGAATAACTCCAGTTCTCTTCTCTCTTCCAGTCTCCTGAAGTGACCGATGAGACACATTTTATCGGCGACGGTTCCGACAACCAAGGTGAGTGCTGTCGCTGGCGCTGTGTGATGTCACTGTGTGATGATGACTTATGTGGGTGACTGAGTGAGAAACCGTGTTACCCCAATTTGTTCTCCTCTGATTCAGGAAGCTACCTGGGATAAGCAGCTTCTGTTGGTAGGATCCTGTGTGTGTGTGTGTGTGTGTGTGTGTGTGTGTGTGTGTGTGTGTGTGTGTGTGTGTGTGTGTGTGTGTGTGTGTGTGTGTGTGTGTGTGTGTGTGTGTGTGTGTGTGTGTGTGTTGTGTGGGGGAGGGGTTATTTCCTAACTCTTTCCCAAACTCAGCCCTCTGCTGCTTTACTTCCTGCTCTCTCACAAATCAACAGTTAGCAATTTCGGTGTGTGCACGGCAGCTGCTAACGCTGAAGTGTGATGAAGTGCCTTTTAGTGTTCTTGTTGTTATTAAATTACTTACATTTTTATAATTATTTCTACCAGTGTGTTCATCATAGAGTGTATGTAAAGGCGGATACCCCTCCCCCATTACCGTCATGGAGGAAAACAGAAGCCAAAAATGAAACTGATAACGTTCATGCTAAGTTAGCATAATTTCCCATCACGTCCAGTTAAAATTACATTTTACAAATACAAAAAAAGGAACAAGTACATTACGTTACTGTTGTATTTACCATTTAGCCAAATGTGTTGTTCATTAGCTTGCTAGAAGTTAATGTCAGATAACGGTTTAACGAGTCGCTGGCTGGACCCTTTGAAAAGTCATCTAACAGAATTTTTTAATACAACTGCATGAATATAATGAAAAAAATTACACTTCGTGTACTTTAATCTTTAAATTTTGTGATGATTTGGATATTTTGGACGAGCTGTTGTGTTCTCCGTCTTTACATTCAGTCTCTGTGGCGTTCTCAGACTTCAACTCATCTTTTTACTCTGATGTACCTAATGTCACAAAGAACAAATGACAAACCATGTTTGAGGCTTTAACCTTCAGTATTTGCTGATTCTTTCATCATGTTTTAGTGTGTTGCACATCCATCGAAGTCTCAGCGCTGCACTTTTAAACAGAGTTAAAAAAATCACAGTTTTCTTAATGGTTTACTGGGAAACCGATACTGGTGAAGAACATTATTCACCGTTGAACCAGTGATTAAAATGGTGGCAGTCATCAGCAGCGTCTGACACAAACGAGGACGCCGCTCATTACGTCCACCAAAGATGTAATAAAATCGTGGGTGTTTGTTTATTTATTCATTTGTCTGTCTGTTAGCAGGATTATGTCAAAACTACTGCATGGATTTCATCGAAATTTGCACCACAGATAGATATTAGGCCATGGAAAATGTGGATCCAGATCCAGATTCTGGATCAGGATTTCAATTCGTACGCTTCACTTTGGCGGATTTTGAGGATTACATCAAAACTACTTAATAGATTTTCACCAAATTTTCACCACACTTTGGTGTTGGCCCTTGGCAGACTCCGTTAGATTTTGGAGCTTATCTGGATCTGGATCCGGATTCTGGTTCAGGATTTCACTTTGTTGACTTTTAGGATTACGTCAAAACTACTTCACGTATACGACATCACGATGTAAAGCCAAGATCAGGAAGACACTATTTTGTTTCAGCTTGTGATTTAAATATCAGATTACAACATCTTGATCAATCAGACCATTCTGGATCAGTATGCAATTATTGCATTGTGTTGTGGAATCCGGATCCAGGTTAAGTCCGGGTCACGATGTGAATCACATATAGAATAGAATAGAATAGAAAGCCTTTATTGTCATTATACACAGCAAACACAGTCTGCATAGTACGACGAGATTAGGGGGGCTGCTCCTTAAAATGTGCACGCAGTGCAATACAAGACAATATAACATGAATAAACAACAATATAACATAAAGAAACACGCAAAGTCCTTTGCTGAGATGTAAAATTGTGTAACATATGGACAGTGTAAACAGTGTAGCAATTGAGAGAGTGCAAAAGGAAATGTAAAACTGTATGACAACTATAGGCAATGTAAACAATGTAACAATTGAAAAATGTGCAAAAGTCCTGTGCTACAAATGAAATAGATATGGTGCGACTCAGTACCTAATATAGTCCCTTTTTAGTGCAGATTATTGTTCAACATGGTGATGGTTTTGGGGAAGAAACTGTCTCTGAGTCTATTTGTCCTGGCCTGTATGGACCTGTAGCGCCTGCCAGAGGGCAACAGGTTGAAGAGGTGAAAGCTGGGGTGTGTATTGTCCTTGAGAATGTTCTTGGCCCTACTAAGACAACAGGAGGTGTAGATGGTGGAAATGGAGGGCAGAGGACAGCCAATGATTTTTTGGGCAGTCTTTGCTACCCTCTCCAGTCTCTTCCTGTCAGCTTCAGTGCAGCTGGAGTGCCACACTGACACTGCGTAGGTCAGCAGGCTCTCTATAGTGGAGCGATAGAAGGTCACCAGCAGGGGTGTGCTTAATTGCTCCTTCCTAAGCACCCTCAAGAAGTGTAGTCGCTGCTGGGCCTTCTTGACCAGTGCTGCGGTGTTGACTGACCAGGAGAGGTCAGCAGAGATGTGAACCCCTAGGAACTTGAAGGACTCCACTTGCTCCATGCATCCGCCATTGATGTACAGGGGGGCAGGGGCAGCTTTCTTTCGATGGAAGTCCAGGATGAGTTCCTTAGTCTTTGTGATGTTTAGTGCCAAGTTGTTGGCTGCACTCCACTCGACCAGTTTTTGGACCTCATCTCTGTAGGCCGCTTCGTTTCCCCCTGTTATCAGCCCCACCACTGTTGTGTCATCATCAAATTTGACGATGATGTTCTCCGAGTGGGTGGGGGTGCAGTCAGATGTGTAGAGCGAGTAGAGGAGTGGGCTCAGCACACAGCCCTGGGGGGGGAGCCGGTACTGAGAGTACAGAAGGAGGAGAAGTGAGGACCAAGTTTCACCTGCTGTGGTCGGTTAACCAGGAAGTCTTTGATCCAGGAGCAGGCGGGCAGTGGGATCCCCGGGTTGGATAACTTGGGGATAAGAATGTCTGGTATTATGGTATTAAAAGCTGAGCTATAGTCAATGAAGAGCATCTTGACGTAGCTCCCTTGTTTCTCCAGGTGAGTCAGTGCTGAGTGAAGGGCGGTTGTTATTGCATCTTCTGCTGATCTGTTAGACCGGTATGCAAACTGATGCTGGTCCAGGGTAGGAGGGAGACAAGCTTTGATGTGTCTTAGAACCAGTTTCTCAAAGCACTTGGTGATGACTGGGGTCAGTGGAAGTCATTGAGGCTGGTTGTGGGTGATTTTTTTGGAACTGGGATGATAGTGATGGATTTTAAGCAGGCTGGGATGATGGCTTGTTCTAGTGACAGGTTGAAAATGACAATTATTCTATTCTATTCTATCTGATCCTCTCCAAAATGCTCAAATCAGTCCTATTGGCAATCCAAAAGTTGGGAGCTATGACTTCCTTAAACATGAACTGATTTAACTGTTAGCGGGGGGGGGGCTTGATTTCTGACCAGTTTGCAAAAACAGTCACTGTGGTGGAGTTTCTGCTCGGTGTTTTTGAAGCTGCATGTTTCCAGCTGCTGATCTGAGTGTGGGGCTTCTCCTGCAGGTTTAAGGGAATCCTCCACTTTCCCATCAGTCACTGCACTCAAATGTTTTGTCCACTGGCCTGCTTGTTTTCTTCCTGTCTGGAGTGACGCTCGGGTGAATGGTTAAACTGCGGCCGTGCAGGCGCTGCGCTGTGACTGACGCTGCTCCTGTTTTGCTGCCATCCAGGGCCCGCTGCGAGCTCTGAGGGCGAGGTTCCCACGCCGCTGCCCGCCACCTCAGCCCTGGAGGAGATGGCCCTGTACAGCAACAAGCGCAAACTGAGGCAGGGTCGCCGCAGCCTGGAAACCGCCGTGCCCACGTAACGCCTCACACGGACACACGTGAAAAAAAAAACACAAATTTACAGGCACTGTGGAACTCTGGGGAGCACCCAGGCGGACCCAGAAGAGGCACACAGTCACTAAACACTAGCGTAACATTTACGCTTCTATATGTCACCGCTGCAGATGCCGCCAGGCTGAGAGTCACCGCTTTCATCCTGCGTGCCGGTCTGCAGACGACTCGGCAACAAACATCACTGATGGCGAGAACGCGCTAATGTGGTTAGCTAGGAATGCTAGCTTTTATTTGTTTTACACTGTTTGCCTATTAGCAGCCGAATTACTCTAACAACAGGTGACCAATGTTTTAGTTAATTTTTACACATCCAATGATTTTGCTGTTGTTTGTTTTTATTTTAAAGCATACTGGAAGAGAGAAGAAATGGGTCGCATTAAGTTCCTGAATGATATTTTTAGGGTTTCCGTGAATAGATTGTATAATGTCAGGGTTTTTTTTACGACAAGGGTGGAGAGGAGTGTAAATAATGAGTGAGGAGGGAAATTCCTGCTACCTTCAGTCTCACACACACACACACACACACACAAAATTATTACAGATTGTTTTTTGCGCAGCCAGTTGTATAAGGACGTGTATCTTAATTTATTTTAGCATTTCACTCAAATTAGGCGCTTTAGATTTTAAACTTTTAACCCATTCATAATTTGGTGAAGTGGGCTCATTCATGATTCAAGTCAGAAGTTTAAAAATTTTTAATTGTTTGTTTTTGTTTTGTTTTTTAACACACAGATTATGTATCGTCACGTAAATATGACTCTTAAAAACTCTACTCTCAGTGAACAGTACATCATTTCTCTCACAACATGAAAGTTTTCTGGAAATTGCTGATTTTCAGGTTTGGTGCGTAGAGTTTGTTTTATACTGCACAGTGATACGTTGGCACGATACGTTTGACTGTTAATAGGCTGTATTCAAGAAAAAGCAAACTCCATTTTTAACTAACGTTAGCAGTGACGCTGATGCTCATTTGGAGTGTTCCATGTTTATACCTCCCCTATGAAACAAACCAACCCAGAAGAGGAACAAGTTGAAGTTTCTTCAATGGCCATATAGCACCATTAGCAGCTACTGGTAGCTTGATGATGTTTCTTCCTGTTACTCCATAGTTAGAAGCAAGAAGCCAGTCAAAATTTCTTTGAATGCCTGAACCAAGGTTAGCGTATTAACTTTAGGTTGTTTGGTAACTCCAAGATGGGCGCGTATTCCAGCTTCATTTGTCCTGCCCATGCCCCACCTCTTTACCCATTGGTCAGGACAGAGGCGGAGTAAGCACTGCCAACATGGCAACACCCAAAGCAGCACTTTTTGGGATTTTCAGAAAACCTATAGGTGACGTAACAGAGGGTTTGTCCAGTAAATATATATTAGGGTGGTCTTCTACTGTATGCCAAAAATAAAAATGTGACTTTCTTGAGGTGCTTCCTGACAGAATTGTTCATCTTGATGAGAAAATGTTTTGTGCAAAATTTTATTTCGATATGACTGTTCTAACCACGGCTGCATGTGGAGTGGAAATTGCAGTAGTTGAGCATATTAGCACAAACCAGCAATAGTAATGTACCTGTTCACAAATGAAATACTAATTGAAACAGTTATCCTTTCTTCTTTAACTGTTCACCTTTTTGGTAAAAACAGTCATGGGGAGTGGCATTTTGCCTTCCGATTTTCTTCGTCTCCGAGAACTGACGTCAATGCCACTCAACAGCTTGCAAAAGGTGGCGCTGTTGTAATCCTGGATAAGTGCAACTCTTCGCTCAGCAAAGTCATTGAAAGCATCAATGTTACTCAGGACCTGCTGTGACAACAGGAATGACGGGTCATCCTCCCACTCTGAGGGGTCCTTGATGAGGAAGTCCATGTTGATGTTGAAGGCCTCAAAAATGCAACCTGAGGCAGATGGAACAAAATCTGCAACTAATGAACTAATGTATCCAGTCCATAACTCAAAATATCACTTGCACGTCACAAAAAACGGGTCAGGCAGCAGTGGTTAATATTTTTCCAATCTCGTGAAATTTCACCCAATTTATTTTTCCCCCTAAAGGAACCAAAAAATGAAGAAGTGCCTTGAAAAAGCTGTGCGAGATGATATGTTGACCTGGTACCTCTGACTATCGATGGGCTACCATGCTAGGGTTAACACCCGTGTTGGCTCTGATGCTAACCGTCATTGATGCTGACATTAACGTTGATGCTTTTTTTAGGGTGTACTGGTGTTTATGCCCGACATGTCAACATGGCGCTGTTAATGTACTTTATTAAAGAACATGATAACTGCTAGCACAAATGCTAACATTTGGTCAACATCTGTTAGTGTTTCCAGAAGAAAAAACTAATTATGGTTGATACAAACATCAGCACATCTACAGCTGGAGTCAACCCTGATGTTAGCAGTGGCCTCCGTTAGGGTCTTTAATACGGCCCGTCGGGGTCAAACGTGCCGTGTTGGCGTATTTATACAGTGCACTACCTATACAAATAGCACTACGCTCCCAAGTTGGAAATCCATTCCTTTAAGGAAAAGTTTCCTCTCTGTCTGAACACCTTTTCTCTTGTTACATTCCTGCTGTAGAGCCTGTGTCTACACTGAAGGTGGCAGCGTTGAGCAGACAGTTTAACTGACACTCTTATTTAGTAACGGTACATATTCGGCACTTTTTATTTTTAGGGTATTGTTTTCATACTAATGTGAATCTTAGTCATTTCTGTCCTTTTCTGCAGGGATTCCAGAGTGATGTGAAGGTAGCAGGCATTTTATTTTTCTGTCTAACAATAATTTAAATCTCATGCCACTGGGGAAAAGAAAACTCTTTGTGTGAATAATGTACAAATACTGAAAGGAAAGCAGATGTTTTGAATTTGACACTGAGCCTGTCTTGACCTCTGTGGAGATTTAACATGTCAGAGTTTGGACCGGCTCCTCTCTGCCTGTATATCGCTTTATTAATGGGAGATGACAACCATCAAATCACATGAAACATCAGACATTCAGTTCACTTCTTGGTGGAATTTTTCCAGGATCACAGACTCTAATTTAACCTAGATCTTTAAATTCTAGTTTCCACTTTGTGCTGTCTGAAATTCAGTTTGCTTGTTTGTTTGTTTTTTACTGACATTAGGTAAATCTTTTCAGAGGGGGTTCACTACATCATTAATGCAGCATCTCATGTTTGCTTTATTTGTTTGTCTCGGTTTATTTTGGGGGCTTTATTTCTTGCAAATAGGTCTGAGGGAACAGGGTCAGAGGTCCTAGGGTCAAAGGTTAGAGCTCATACAAGACTGTAACTAGTGAATTTGTACAACCAAAGAAGTCTATTTTGTGGTTCAGAAATAATAAATTTTACTTTTCATTTAAGAAGCAGCTTGTTGTTTTGTCTTTTGTTCAGTAAACAAGGACAGATTAACTGCACAGGTGAAAATACTCATTCTGAAACTGGTATGTCTTTTTTTTTTTTTTCTCAGACTAATTTACATTTACTTTTGTCTGGGTCTCTTAATGTCTTCTGCTGTGGCGACAGACCTGCTGCTTCTGTAGAAACACAAACCAGATATTAGTCCATTAACAGCTGCAGGATTTTGTGGCTGGTCATGTAACTGTTTACTACATTTTCACACAAAATTCACAAAGGATGAGAAGATATTTCCTTTGTTTTTCCATCAGATTGTTCATCTGATGCTCAATTATTTAGCTCCATACTGTGAACAAGCACCCCAGCAAATACTTTTACTGCTGTCAGCATGCTGTCAACGTTCCTTGCGACTGAGTTTAACTTGACAGTACTGAGGAGATGTTAGCTAAAATCAGTTTTTTGATAACACAAATTTCCCATAGTTTTTACAATGTTTCATTAAGTACATAAGCTGAATAAAATCTTGTATTTTCACACAGTTTGTACAATGCTTCAGTAAGTAAATAAGCTGAATAAAATCTCATATTTTTGTACAATTTGTACAACGCTTCAGTAAGTAAATAAACTAAATAAAATCTTATATTTCCCACAATTTGTACACTGTTTCATTAAGTACATAAGATGAATGAAATATATTTTGCACAGTTTGTACAATGCTTCAGTAAGTACATAAGCTGAATCAAAAATATTTGCTGCGAGTTCAAGTTTAAATAAACTGTTCAGGAGGTGGAGTACTGTGTTTCAAATAATCTAAATGAATATTCTAAATGTTCTGTTAGTTTTGTCTTGAGTCTCTTCCAAAAAGCTATTTAATAGATTTAATAGGAATCCTTTTATTTTCATATGATTGATAATAAAACTGATTTAAAAAAAATATTAAACACTATATTCAGATATAACAAGTAAATCAAACCATAGACCTAAATGACATAAAAAGTGCTTATTATGAACACAATCCTTTATTTTTTTTTAAGTTTTGGGGGGATTTAATTTCAAAACATTTATTTTGAAGGTTATTTTGGGACCACCCCCAACACACACACACACACACACACTAATAATGTTTGTATCCTTGCACTATTCTTCAAGCTTCAACACTTAATTCAATAACCAATATTGTGTTTCATTTGAATTTAAGAAAGCATGGAATTACTTTGTGGTTATCTTTACAAAACACACTAAGGTATGTTACCTTACTTTAAAACCTTGAACAGTGTGATGTTAATCATCAATTGACGGCAACCAAATGTATTAACTAATATCTTTCTTTGTTCAACAGTTTAATTTGATATGTCCAGTGGGGGGCACAGTTCCACTAATTATTGAAGATAATGTTTTCATTATTGGATTCGCTTTTCAGATAACTTTGAAAACCATCATCGGACTAATTATCTTCCGATAAGTTTTGGTCCGATAAGTTTTAGACCGCTAACGTATTTTTGCAGATGTCTTAAACAAAGCTGAATAGTTACAAACATCTATGAAATCCAAAATCAGTTAGGCACCTACCTGTTAAATGTTTTATAGTAGATGCGTAGTTCTATTCTCTGTAAACAGAGGAGAGCTGGTTGTAGAAGAAACCACTCTATCCTCTGCAGGCAAAGGAGAACTGGTCACAAAAAAAGAAAAATGGCTTGTTTCTTTTGACCCCATACTCATATGCTGGCAATGTCACCCAAGTCATCCTGGGTTTATAGACATTGTTATTGTGTTTATGTGAAAATGCCAGAAGCAGCTCAGGTTGTTTCTCTATTATTTTCAGTTGGAATCATTGCAATCGATTCCTGTTTGCTCTTTAGAGTCCTGCTTATGTCAAACACTGTCTGTCGTCGTCGTTCCAGATTAATATATATAAGATGTCTGAAATTCAGTTTGCATTTATTAAATTCCATGCATCTTAAACGTAGCAGACATGGATTATCTGGAATTTTTTTGGGCAAGTTTTCACGGTCTCTACTGCCATCTACTGGCCAGGAGTGTTCATGACAGTATTCACCCTAGTACTGAGCATCCAGTAGTTGGCAGTGTTCTGTTTATTTTGACACTGGTTATATAAGATGGTTATCAAATTAAAACTTGGCTTTTTTTTCTGAAAATGCCTCGTTTTTTTACAAATTAAAAAATGGCATATTTTACAAAAGCACATTTATGTGTAAACACCAACACACGACACACCTCACTTTAACGTGTTGGTTTACATAGAATGAGTCAACCAATCAGTGTTAGCGGAGCCACATTTTTCCCATAATCCTTTTCCATCTGCCTGTGTTCATTACAAAACTTCAGAATTAGTGCATTATTCAACATTAAAAGATATATGTTAGCAGGGGGTGGTAATGGTAGAATTCCCCCCCCCCCCCCCAAAATGCTTACATCCAATTCAGTGATTGTGCATTGTGTAATTTGGGAGATATTTCATATAGGAAGTGGGTGTCTACCATGACCAAAAAAAAAACACCCCATGCAAAAAAGAAAACTGCTATATATACTGTAATTTTAACATCTTTCGAAATATTAGAATGTAATTGTTTTGACTTCATGATTGGTTTTGATGAACCCTGCATTGAACACAACATTCAAGTTTATGATATATAATGCTCCTGACTTGGTAGTACTTGTTTTAGAGAAGTCAAAAAAGCTACATAAGTACTGATATTATTACAGTGATCATGCAGTTACACATGTAATTTCAGGTCACAGCATGGCAAGTTGTAGTCAAGTGTCATGGCCAAGCCAAAAACAAGATCTCAGGTGAAAGAATTTGATAAAACCTTTGACAATGGTTTATCTTTTTAAAGTTTTTGAAGAGCATGGCCTCCTCCTACGTTCTGTTATTCACACAGTGACTGAAATAAAACCTTTGACAATGGTTTATCTTTTTAAAGTTTTTGAAGAGCATGGCCTCCTCCTAAATTCTGTTATTCACACAGTGTGAATGAAATCAATCAATCAATCAATTTTTTTATATAGCGCCAAATCACAACAAACAGTTGCCCCAAGGCGCTTTATATTGTAAGGCAAGGCCATACAATAATTATGTAAAACCCCAACGGTCAAAACGACCCCCTGTGAGCAAGCACTTGGCTACAGTGGGAAGGAAAAACTCCCTTTTAACAGGAAGAAACCTCCAGCAGAACCAGGCTCAGGGAGGGGCAGTCTTCTGCTGGGACTGGTTGGGGCTGAGGGAGAGAACCAGGAAAAAGACATGCTGTGGAGGGGAGCAGAGATCGATCACTAATGATTAAATGCAGAGTGGTGCATACAGAGCAAAAAAGAGAAAGAACAGTGCATCATGGGAACCCCCCAGCAGTCTACGTCTATAGCAGCATAACTAAGGGATGGTTCAGGGTCACCTGATCCAGCCCTAACTATAAGCTTTAGCAAAAGGAAAGTTTTAAGCCTAATCTTAAAAGTAGAGAGGGTGTCTGTCTCCCTGATCTGAATTGGGAGCTGGTTCCACAGGAGAGGAGCCTGAAAGCTGAAGGCTCTGCCTCCCATTCTACTCTTACAAACCCTAGGAACTACAAGTAAGCCTGCAGTCTGAGAGCGAAGCGCTCTATTGGGGTGATATGGTACTACGAGGTCCCTAAGATAAGATGGGACCTGATTATTCAAAACCTTATAAGTAAGAAGAAGAATTTTAAATTCTATTCTAGAATTAACAGGAAGCCAATGAAGAGAGGCCAATATGCGTGAGATATGCTCTCTCCTTCTAGTCCCCGTCAGTACTCTAGCTGCAGCATTTTGAATTAACTGAAGGCTTTTTAGGGAACTTTTAGGACAACCTGATAATAATGAATTACAATAGTCCAGCCTAGAGGAAATAAATGCATGAATTAGTTTTTCAGCATCACTCTGAGACAAGACCTTTCTGATTTTAGAGATATTGCGTAAATGCAAAAAAGCAGTCCTACATATTTGTTTAATATGCGCTTTGAATGACATATCCTGATCAAAAATGACTCCAAGATTTCTCACAGTATTACTAGAGGTCAGGGTAATGCCATCCAGAGTAAGGATCTGGTTAGACACCATGTTTCTAAGATTTGTGGGGCCAAGTACAATAACTTCAGTTTTATCTGAGTTTAAAAGCAGGAAATTAGAGGTCATCCATGTCTTTATGTCTGTAAGACAATCCTGCAGTTTAGCTAATTGGTGTGTGTCCTCTGGCTTCATGGATAGATAAAGCTGGGTATCATCTGCGTAACAATGAAAATTTAAGCAATACCGTCTAATAATACTGCCTAAGGGAAGCATGTATAAAGTGAATAAAATTGGTCCTAGCACAGAACCTTGTGGAACTCCATAATTAACTTTAGTCTGTGAAGAAGATTCCCCATTTACATGAACAAATTGTAATCTATTAGACAAATATGATTCAAACAACCGCAGCGCAGTGCCTTTAATACCTATGGCATGCTCTAATCTCTGTAATAAAATTTTATGGTCAACAGTATCAGAAGCAGCACTGAGGTCTAACAGAACAAGCACAGAGATGAGTCCACTGTCCGAGGCCATAAGAAGATCATTTGTAACCTTTGACAATGGTTTATATTTTTAAAGATTTTAAAGAGCATGGCCTCCTCTTAAGTTCTGTTATTCACACAGTGTTACTGAAATAAAACCTTTGACAATGTTTGTTTTCAAAGTTTTTGAAGAGCATGGCCTCCTGCTAAGTTCTGTTATTCACACAGTGTTACTGAAATAAAACCTTTGTGAAAGAATTGTGTTTATAAAGTTTTTGAAGAGCATGGACAAACTTTACACATAGCGGAATAGCCAGATAACTGAAAATAGACAGTACTTTGTTACATTCAAGGGATGGGGGGTTATTTTCAAGATATAGGATTGATTTTGATGCCAAAATGCTGGTATTCATATTGTGAATTATTTCCCAAGTGGATGTATTGAAATTCTGACTTGTGATTTCACCACCTCCAGCTAGTATTGTCTCCAGTACACTTGCAACTACTAATAAGTTGATTTTGAGTTTTAAGACCACAATCTCTTCTGGTAGCATCAAAGGTGATTATAGACCCAAACAATGAGTCAGCACTTCTGTTTTTTTTTGTGTGCCCTCCCCCCTGCTGGAAGCTCCTGCCTACTACATAGCTTCCAGCAGCAAAACAGTTGAGAGGAGCAGCGAAACTCAACTCTCTACTCAATAACAGCGTTGCCGTGAGGCAGAGATCTTGGAAAATAAACCAGTGCTGACTTATGGTTTGGTTTATAAATAAATTAATACTGATAGAATAACTCCATTAATTTCAATTCTGTCATTTGTACAAAGTTAAAATATAGTCAATACTGGAAGTTATTGGTTATCTGTAGCTTCCGATAAATTTTTGGGTGGTTTATTGGTTTAGCTTCCTAAAAGATAACTTTTCAGTTAGATCATTATCTGTTATCGAAGCAAATTGTTAGCTGTGCCCACCCCTGGATATGTCGACACCAAATTGAATCCTGTTCCTTATTATTTTGCAGTGCAAGTGATATTTGCCCCCCCCCCAAAGTAAAAAAACAAAAATTCCAGCGGGCACTGCAGTAGTATTAATAAAGTCATTATCAGGAGGGCCTCCGTCACCTTTGTGATGCTGTGTGCCACAAAACACTGGCTGTGTGGCCGACAAAACTAAATCAGGCTTTCCTGGTCACACATAACTCTCTTGTGATTCATCAGGCTCCCTACTCAAAATGACACAAAAAGAGAATCAATTTGAGTCACGAGAAGACATCATGCTGCGCATTATGGACCAGTTGGACAACGTTCCAAAAGGGGCATTCCAGGAATGCTTCCATCACTGACAGAAGTGTGTGTGTGTGCTGGGAGGTGTGTATCCAGGTGTGATCAACCAAATATTAGGTTTGCTGTGTGTATGATTTAAGACATTGTTGAATTCAGAAACACCAAATAAAATTCAAACTTTTTTATTTAAGGTATTTTTGTGAAAGATGTTTTACAGTCATTCTGACACATTTGAAAAGAACAGCTCAAACAAACTGACAGCCTAAAAAAATACAACAAAACACAAAATGTTAAACATGTACACTTTGCTTTTAAAAATATATATATTTATTCTTATGTGCAAACAAAGTATTTAGTTGCTGTGCTGCACAGAGGCTCATGGTGCTGTCTGTCTGTCTGGTCTCCTGACTGAGGCGTGTCAGTGGGACACTTCCATTGTTAACGGTCATTTTGTAATGAAAGAACGTGCGGGCAGAGTCGCATGTCGGGCTGGACCCGACCGCGGGGGGTCGCGGCAGGAAAAACACCTCCGTTGGAAATCTTAACGGGCAAGTTGGAACATACCCAAGCTGTTAAACAATTTCTCAGTTACTCACTTGTTGAAAGCCATTAAAAGCCGCCTGAATTCTACAAATGGTTTTCAACACGGAGGTGTTTTTCCTGTCGCGGCGCACACAGATTTGCCGAGTCGTCACGGAAACAACTCGGCGAATTTGCGCGTACGTCTTTCATTAAAAAAATGTCCTTAAACAGTGGAATGTCCGCATAAATTCCTCATGCCGGCCTCTTCTGAATCTTCTCTGTTCTCTCACGATGTCCTGGGTGAATTAAGCCTTAAATTAGGATGTTTTCAGCTCTAAACAGGCCGACGACAGCGCCTGGAAGCGCTGCAGGACGTCCCGCTCCGTGGGAAGTCCTTACACCGACAGAAACACCCCATAATCTCTCATCAGCCGTTAAACTTTTCACAGAAAACCAGCTTAATTTCTCGAATAGTGTCCACTCGGATATTCCTCACAGGTCCAGAAAAAAATTTGATAAAGCAACGCGCGCCGTCTCGAGCAGCGTGCGAAACAAAGGAATTCAGCCGAGAGGGCGGGACCACATCTCACTCAAGGCCTGCCCACAGGGAAATTACGTCACCGACACGCGTGAAAAAACTCACGCATGCGCACGAGGGTTCAAGCATGATTGGTGTAATCGCATGTCATTCAAATCCATATAGTTAAAAAAAAAAAATAAAAGGGTCGGTTTATTATCTAAGAGACCTCGTACATACGCAGATATATACACGTATACATACCTACATGTACATACATACATACGCACACATGACAATACCAAAAAGAAAAAAACGTGCAAACTTATTAGTCAATGAACTCAAATTTACAAAATATAACCAGACAATACTGGCACACAACACACAAACCCGAAAGTATTAACAAATGACCTAAGTCTTCAACTATAGCATGCAATTTTGTTATTCTTGTAATGCCTTTTAAAACCTACTAACGTACCAAGTACTTTAATGTTGTCGGGACAGTTGTTCCAGATGTTAACACCTTTGACAAATATACAATGACTTTTTGCAGTAGTTCGGATCCTTGATTTTTCAAACAATAAAATTCCTCTCAAATTATAACTGGAGTCCCTCAGTTTAAACAGATCCTGGACATGTTGTGGCAGCAGTTTATTTTTAACTTTATACATAATTTGTATTATAAAGTAATCAACCAAGTCCCAGAATTTTAGAATATGTAAACAAGCTAACAATGGATTTGTTGGCTCACAATGTGATTTGTTACAAATAATTCTTACAGCTTTCTTTTGCAACAAAAATATTGGCTGAAGAAGAAACCTGGGATGGACTGGCCTACTATTCTGGTCTTTTACAGTATAAAACTGTAATTTGCAATCAAATTAATTAAAGTAAATGGGGTAAAAGCAGCTTTGAACCAGTGATATTCTGTTTGGGACACACACTAACTGCTTATGCCATTATTTTTGTTGTGTCCTGTTAATTAGTCTGAAAATATAATGAAGTGAATGATCTGTTTTAATCCCACTGATATATGTCCTACTTACTTCTAAACACACAATTTTTTCATAGCTCCTCATATTAATTAATACGTATATATTATACGAATACAGTAAAAATATGTCAGTAATATGATAAACAACTCATTGTATTTTCAGAGAAGTTCTTGTCTTTGAGGTTACAGGAGTTGCACTACTAATATACAGACTGGGGCTTGAGTCCAAATGTTCAGGTCAATTCCATGAAAATAAGGACATTGTTGGGTATTTTCTCCTCCAAACATTCTTAAAACTTTTAACAAGACAAACAGAGTCAAGAAACACCAGTGAGACAGAAAGTCAATTTTAGCTCGCGAGGAGTGCAAGTCAGGCTGTACACCAAAGCTACACTAAAGTCTGGCCTGCGCTCCTGCTCTTTTATTTAGGACTTCCCTACATACATGGGCGGTGCAGCTCCTAAGGGGAGGAGTGATAGCGCGTGAGCTGTTGCCGCAGAACCGCTGATTGCACAATACATTCAGGACTTTCAGAACCTTTTTAATCTTGGGCTCGATTAAGATGTGTTTAAGACATCTAACGATTAATCACACTTCTTCTGACACAAGGACTAATGTATCATAATCACACTGTGGTTGGAACATTCAATTCTCTATTCTTTATCTCACTGCTCCGCTTATGGCTGCATTCTGCCTGGGTCATCTTCACATGTCCTGAAAAAGAGCTTAGCGTGCACACAGAGATACCACAACTTGCAGAAGCACGTCATGTCACATATCTTAAGTAACCTTCACCCATCACATCAGTACAGTACACTTTATCAGAGCAGAGAGAACTACATTCTACCAGAGCAGAGAACACAAAACATGCATGATAAAATAAAACAGTGTATCTACAGAATAACTCCAACAGACATGATGCCCTCAGAGTTACGATTACCTCAGCCAGGTTCACTGCCATAATCGCCGCACAAAGCTCCAACCGAGGTATGGTGTGTTCCAGCTGTGGGGTAAGTCTAGCTTTGCTCGAGACCAAACCAATGTAGCATCTTCCATCTGCATCCACAGTCTTCAAGTAAGCAACTGCAGCCACTGCTTTCTCCGAAGCATTTGAAAAACACAGAGTTCTGTTAATTTGGCTGTAAATGACGACAGTGTTGTGTAGGACCTAGGGATGCTTAGGTTCTGTAGCTCTTGAAGAGAATCTCTCCAAATGTCCCATGACTACTTCTTTTCTGCTGGCAAGGGAGCATCCCAGTCAGAGGTGTCTGTGGTCAGTTCTCGAAGGAGTGCTTTTCCTTGGATTGTCACGGGGGAGACAAATCCAAGAGGATCATACAAGCTGTTCACTGTGGAAAGGACTCCATGGCGAGTGAATGGTTTTCTCTCATTCTGGACATGGTAGGTGAAACAGTCTGAGCTCAGGTCCCAGTGTAACCCAAGGCTGCGCTGGACTGGCAGGTTATCAGAAGCAAGGTCCAGGTCTTTTAGATCTGTAGCATGATCTTCACATGGAAAAGCCTTCATGACCTGTTTGTTGTTTGAAGCCAATTTATGGAGCCTGAGGTTAGAACAAGCCAACATGTCTTGTGTCCTTTTAAGAAGGTTGATGGCTGCCTCTGCTGTGGGCAGGGATTTCAGTCCATCATCCACATAAAAATCACGGAGAACAAACTGCCTTGCATTTTGCCCATATTTGTTCTGACCTTCCTCAGCTGCATGTCTGAGGCAGTAAATAGCCACTGCTGGGGATAGGCTATTACCGAAGACGTGGACGTTCATGCGGAACTCCACAATCTCTTTCTCAGGGCCATTATCTTTGAACCAAAGGAACCTGAGAAAGTTATGATCTTCAGGTGAAACAATGAAACATTTGTTGTATGTCCACTGTAAAGGCGATCGGCTCTTTTAGGAACCGGAGGAGGACCCCTATCAGGGTGTTGTTGAGGTCTGGTCCAGTCAGTAACACTTGGTTCAGAGACAGACCTTTATGCTGTGCGCTAGAGTCGAAGACGACTCTTATTTGAGAGGGCTTCCTGGGATGGTAAACCCCAAAGCAAGGCAAGTACCAGTGTTCCTCTTCAGGTTTCAGTGGGGGAGCTTCTTCTGCATGTCCACTCTGAAAGATTTTCTCCATGAACATGATGAACTGTTCTTTCATTTCAGGTTTCCTCCTGAAAGATCGTTTCAGTGAATTGAGGCGTTCCAGTGCCTGTGTGCGGTTGTCAGGGAGTTGTGGTCGTGGAGCTCTGAAGGGTAGAGGAGCCACCCAACTGTTCCTTTTATCCTTGTAAACCTCTCTATCCATAATATTCAGGAAGTGCATGTCTTCTATTGAAGGACCCTCTGAGTCATCATCCTTTGTGGTTTGGAACACATCACCGACTGAGATGTTTTATGTCTTACTGATAGGGGAATTTTCCTGTAAGAGTGGAAGTGAAGGGGCCTCACTGTTGCTGTTGTATCTCTCCTTCACAGTGTAGCAGTTAGGACAAGGTTGAAAGAGAGAAGGCCGTCCATTTCTCAGTATGTTTGTGCAGTAAGAGGTGACCAAGGGTGGTTTGTGGGTGTCTCCTATGCACACATTACCTACAATTACCCATCCCAGGTCCAGCTTCTGGGCATAAGGTGCATCGTGTGGGCCATTGACCTGGCTTTGTACTTTATGTACTCTAATTATGTTTCTGCCGAGCAGAAGCGCAATTGGGGCTTGTGGATCAAGCTCAGGGATATGCTCTGCATTGTGTTTCAAGTGAGTGTGATTTGCTGCAACATCTGGTGTTGGTATTTCTGAGCGATTGTCTGGAATCTCGTTGCATTCACTCAGTGTTGGCAATGTGAGTGTAACGCTGCCATCCATGGCCTCCACTATAAAACCACGTGCTTGTCTGGCTTCTGTTTCCAGTGTCCCTGCACACGTTTTCAAGGAGTATGGTAAGGGGCTCCCTGAAATGCCAAATAGGTTAAAGAACTCTGAACGTGCAAGTGATCTATTGCTTTGATCGTCTAATATTGCATACAATCGGGATGCAACCTCAGGGCGACTGGCTGGATACACCTTTACAAGGCATATTTTTGAACAGGAGCGTCCTGAGATGTCCTTCCCACAGACCTCAGTGCATGTGGTAGAAACAGCAGCCTCCCCTTGATCAATGTCTCCATCCCCGCCATTCTCTGCTGTGGGGGTTTCTGTGCTGAAGGACCAAGGTGCAGCTCCAGGGTGTAGTGCTGCAACATGTGCCTTACTTCCACACTCTGCAGCTGGCTTCTTCCCCACAGTTCTTTGCCAAGTGTATAGCCTTGCAGCACTTGTAGCAGATCCCATTTTTCTTTAAGAATGCTTTTCTTTCTTCAATGGGTCTTTCTCTGAACCCACAACATTTAGGTAAGAAATGGGGTTTGTTGTGTAGCGGGCAATGTTTGGCTGGATCTTCTCTGTTAGTGGGCTTACTACTGTTGGTTGACACAGGCAAGGTTCTCTGAGAGGTTGGTGAGGTGCTAGGAGAGACTCCTGTTTTAAGAACAGCAATGGCCTTTTGACTGTCAGGTTTAAATATGTGCCTGTTGTGGCCAGGAGGCTCATTATGGACTGCTGACCATGTGAAAGCAGGGTCATTTTGCATCCTTGCCTGCTGACACACAAAGAATGTAAATGGGTATAGAGGACCCTGTGCTCTTCTTTGTACTTAAATCCTAATGTAAGCCATTTCTCCTGCAGACAGAATGGCAGCTTCTGCACCACAGGATTCATGCCTCGAGGTGTGTCTAGGTAGCTAAGCCCAAGTTGGTCTCCATCAGTTTTGGCAGCTTGAATCTCCATTAATATGTCCCCCAGTTCTCTTAGTTTACGACCATCTTTGTTTGGAATTTTAGGGAACTTTTCTAATCTCCTCAACAAGGAGCTCTCAATGACCTCTGGTGCACCATAATATTCACTGAGCCGGTTCCATACAGCCCTGAGACCATCTTCGGGATGGTTGATGTGCACAGTTCTTATCCATCTGGCATGCTCAGCTGAATCTTTGCCTAACCATTTCACAAGGAGGTTGAGCTCCTCACTAGCTAATAGGTTAAGTCCTTTAATGGCATTGATAAAAGATGCTCTCCACGCTCTATAGCACTCGGGACGGTCATTAAACTGGACAAGTCCTGTAGACACTAGCTCACGACGAGCAAGGAATCTAACTAGGTCTGACACACCTTGACTTTCACCAAGCAGAGTCTGTTGTGGCATCTCTTGTTGGTAAGTTCCAAGGTAGATGGGAGTTGTCAACCACGCCAGTATGGGCAGTGCTACTGTAACAACCGTCTACTGGATGCTCTATATAACTGGAGTTTGGTTCCATTTTAGGAATGTAATTGCCACCATGCCTATTTCGGGACATGTGATGTTCCTTCATGTTCCCTCTTATGTCTGGGTTTTGTGTTTGCGTGGTGATGTGGAATTCTTTTGAGGTTGTAGTTTGTTCCCTGATGTGTAGATTTTATGGTAGGAAGCGACGGTAGATTGCCATCTCTGAATTGCCTGTGGAGGCACATACATTGTGCAAAGCTGCAGTGTTTGTACAGTTGGCTACTTCTTGTATGTATTCTTTGGTTCGTGTTTTTGGGTCATCAGCTGGAACATTTATTTCACTAAGAACATCATCATTATCTTGAAATGCCGCTGCTTCCAGGACCTCAGCTTTAGCTTCTGCAGCTTTCTTTTAAATACGCACTCTATCTAGTGAAACTTCAAAACGAGTTCTTTGTAACTGTGTGGAAGCTTCTAGTTCTGCTTTCTGTAGCTTTAACTCATTCTCTTTTTTTGTGAATGCTGCTTCAGTTTTGGCCGCTTCAGCCTCTGCTCTTGCCTGGGCGGCAGCTGCTTTACTGGCTGATGAACCTTTAGATTGTTGAGATGAGCAAGATGTATTTGATCTGGCTCTCACTGATCCCATACTGAAACTTTTCTTTGACATTGTGACATTTAACTGAGCAGTCTTGGTTGTAGCAATAACTTGAGCTTGCTTCTACTGTACGGCTGGCTGCACCGTAGCTGTGAAGACTGGCCCGCCGGAGGTTGTCATTTTACTGTACTGCCCTCTACCTCCAACGCCTTGCTGGAGTCGACAGTCAGGTTAAACTCCTCCCCAAATGACCACGCTGACAAGAGGATTGATGTTCGCTCTCTTTATATGGCTGATTGGGTAAAACTGTGAAACAAATCATACATTGCACTTAGAAGTGCTAAACAGCAATAAACAATGCAAATTTAAGATCAAAATGCTAAAAAAACATAAAATACACATCTAAAAACATAAAATACACATCTAACCTGCATTTAAAACACAATGGTAACATAGGCCCGAGGCGCCAGCGCGGAGTTATCTGACCATGGGTCCGAAGAAGGCACTGACGGCGGAGGAGGGAGACGATATCAATAAGTCCCTAGACTTTTTGTCTGAGGAAATCTCTGTTGTTAAAATGCAGCAGAAATCCATTATGGAGCTGGTGGAAGAAGTGAAGGCTCTCCGGATCCAGAATGCCGAGAAAGACCGGCGTCTGGTGTACCTGGAGAACCGTGTTGCGGAGTTGGAACAGTACACAAGGATGAACGACGTTATTATTACAGGAATTCATATTAAACCTCGATCCTACACACGGGCGGTGTCAGAAGACAGCGGAGGGGAGGCCAGTGAGCAGGAGGCCAACTCAGTGGAACAACAGGTGGCTGACTTCCTGCAATCTAAAGGTATTCAAATGGACTGTAATAACATTGAAGCGTGCCACCCCCTGCCCAGGAGAGAGGATGGAGACACATAAAGAAAACATAAAATGGCATTGTTAAAACAGGGACGGAAACTCAAAGGAACAAACGTATTCATCAATGAACATCTGACCAAAAGAAACGCAGACATCGCCAGGAAAGCTCGTTTCTTAAAAAAGCAGGGAAAAATTCAACAGACATGGACATCCAACTGCAAAACATTTATCAAATTGAATGGAACACCAGAACAAGCGAAGGTTATGGTAATCAGGAACATCGAGGATCTGGACAAATACGACCAATAAGATATGAGGACACAAACACATCACAACACCATGACACAGACCAGAGGAACCTATTCATCTACTACATCATCTACATCTGGAGACAAGAAGGATATAACTCAAAGGACTGTTGATCATGTAAAAGTAGAACTGAGAACATTTAAATACACAGACCACAATGTACTGGACTTGGAGCATGATATAGACCCGGACAATAATTTCTTCTCAAATATCAATGACAGTTGTTGCTATTATACAGATGAACAGTTTAATCAGATCATTAAAACGGATAACAAATTATCAATAATCCATTTCAACAGCAGAAGTCTGTATGCAAACTTTAACAACATTAAAGAATATTTAAGTCAATTTAAAAAAATATTTAACATAATTGCTATATCAGAAACATGGATCAATGAAGATAAAGGAATGGATTTTGAACTGGATGGATATGAATTTAATTATGTAAACAGAAAGAATAAGAGTGGAGGAGGAGTGGCTGTGTATGTGGATAAGAACATGGATTATAAAATAGTAGACAATATGACAACTGTGATTGATAACTTATTAGAATGTATAACTATTGAAATATGTGAAGAAAAAAGCAAAAATGTATTAGTCAGCTGTATATATAGAGCACCAGGATCTAGTATTGAAACATTCACTGACTGTATGGGAAAAATGTTCTCAAAAAACTGTGTTCATTTGTGGTGACTTAAATATTGATCTGCTCAATCCAAATAAGCATAAAATAACAGATGAATTTATCAGTATAATGTACAGTATGAGTTTATATCCAAAAATCACCAGGCCAAGCAGAATTACATCCCATAGTGCTACCTTAATTGATAATATATTCAGCAATGATATTGAGAATAACACTGTGAGTGGATTATTAATCAATGACATTAGTGATCATCTACCAGTTTTCATCGTTTATAATAGAAACCATCGGCGGAATCAGCCAGAGGAGAAAATAAAATACAGGTGAGTGCGGACAGAGGAAAACATGAACACACTAAAGAAGGATTTACAGGAGCAAAACTGGGAAAAGGTATACAGTGAAAGTGATGTTGATAGTGCATATGAAACTTTTTTACAAATATTTACATCATTATATGATAAAAATTGTCCAATTAAACAAGACTACAGAAAACAAAAAATCCAAGATCGACCATGGATGACGAAAGGGTTACGAAATGCATGTAATAAGAAAAATACACTGTATAGAGAATTCATAAAACTAAACACTAAAGAGGCAGAAAATAGATATAAGAAATACAAAAATAGATTAACTAATATTATACGGGTATGTAGGAAGGAATATTATAGTAACATATTATATAATAACAAAAACAATATTAAAGGAATATGGGATATATTAAATAGCATTATCAAAAATGGTAATAAAAAATAGTTACCCTCAGTATTTCATTGATAATAATGTCAAGAAGGAAAATAAGGATGAGGTAGTCAACGGTTTTAATAATTTTTTTGTAAATATTGGACCAAGCTTGGCAGAAAAATTCCCAATTCCCAACCTGAGGATTGGGATAATAATCTCATAGAAAGAAATCCCTGTTCAATGTTCCTCACAGCAGTGGATGGAAAAGAAATTATAGACATTGTGAATAATTGTAAATATAAAACATCTACCGATTTAAATGAAATTGATATGGTGGTGGTAAAACAGGTCATTGAATGGATTGTAGAACCATTAACATACATCTGTAACTTATCATTTCAACCCGGTAAATTTCCCAATCAAATGAAAATAGCTAAGGTTGTGCCGCTGTATAAGACTGGGGATAGACACCACTTCACAAATTATAGACCTGTTTCTTTGCTTCCACAATTTTCCAAATTATTAGAAAAGTTATTCAATAATAGCTTAGACAAATTCATAAATAAACATAAATTACTTACTGATAGTCGATATGGATTCAGAGCACATAGTTCAACATCACTTGCATTAATAGAATCAGTTGAGGAGATTACAAACGCCATAGACCACAAATTACATTCAGTTGGAATATTTATAGACCTTAAAAAGGCTTTTGATACAATCAATCATGAAATATTAATCAATAAACTTGAACAGTATGGGATTAGGGTGTTGGTGTTGCACTGGGTGAGAAGCTACTTAAGTAACAGAAAACAGTTTGTGAAGTTGGGGGAATATACGTCATCATGCTTGGACAATGCTTGTGGCGTCCCACAGGGGTCAGTATTGGGTCCGAAACTGTTTCTAATTTATATAAATGATATTGTCAATGTTTCCAAAATATTAAAATTAGTATTATTTGCAGATGACACAAACATTTTTTGTTCAGGGGGGGATTTGCAGGAGTTACTGAGGAGGATCAGTATAGAAATGGGAAAATTGAAAATATGGCTTGACAGAAACAAATTATCATTAAACTTAAGTAAAACAAAATACATGTTATTTGGCTATTGTAATACAGACATACAGGTTCAGTTACAAGTCGAGGGGGTAGATATTGAAAGGGTACATGAAAATAAGTTTCTGGGGGTGATAATAGATGATAAGATAAACTGGAAGACTCATATAAAACATATACAAAGTAAACTGTCAAGAAGCATTTCAGTTCTAAACAAAGCGAAACATATTCTGGACCACAACTCACTCCGCATTCTTTACTGCTCACTGGTTTTACCATATTTACAGTACTGTGCAGAGGTATGGGGTAATACTTATAAAGGTACAACACAATCACTATCAGTAATGCAGAAAAGAGCTATAAGAATTATTCATAATACTGGCTATAGAGATCATACAAATCCACTATTTTTACAATCCAAATTCTTAAAATTCACAGACTTGGTTCATTTTCAAACAGTACAAATCGTGTATAAAGCAATAAACAATTTACTTCCAGCAAATATTAAAAATGTGTTTTTTAACAGATCAGGGGATTGCAGTCTGAGGGGGAAATTTAATTTAAAGCATCAGTGGGCACGAACAACATTAAAAGGTTTCTGTATTTCTGTCTGTGGGGTGAGGATGTGGAACAGATTGGGAGTGGGGCTCAAGCAATGTCCAAGCATGAACCAGTTCAAACAGCGGTACAAAAATATGTTTTTTTCTAGGTATAGGGAGGAGGAAGGGTAATGAGGGTTAGGGTGTTTTTGTTTTTTGCTTCGGCTTGTAAATATATAGTATTTTGTATGTAAGTAGGTATGTGTAGGTGTATATTTATGTTTGTGTATATATGTGTGTATGTATATATATATATATATATATATATATATATATATATATATATGTGTATGTATATATATATATATTGATATCGGTTCAGGTGTGTAGGAATCTATGTGTATATGTGGCAAAGGGTATTACTGGTTGTGGGGAAGAAGGGGTAGGGATAGCTGATGCTTCACCCTACCCCTTTTCGGACATGTTGGGTACACAGTAGGAACTTTTTTGTTGTTGTCTTTACTGATCTATCTTGTAATTGTTGTTGTATCAAATGTTCGAAATAAACAGTTTTCATTCATTCATTCATAACAATGAGCAAAAAATAAATCTCTGTTTTAGATGCAGTAAAGGCTCTTAGTCTATTCATTATACCTCTAACTTCAAGAAACAATTCAAATTTATGGTTGATTCATTCTTTTTCTGCATGATTTTTTCTTTTAGGAACGTATGGTGTAGATTTTTCACTGAAATCAGCCCCAAATCGGTGATTTTGAGCCTTGGATAAAACCAGTAACGATGGGTACTAATGAATTTGTATCGATCAGTTTGTTAGGTCTCAGACATCAATCTTAAGCAGAAAGGAGCTTAAACCATACTGACGAAGCTGTAGGCTGGTAGGGTGGGGTGAACGTAACTGGCCTGTCAATGTAACATCCGTCACAGAAATTGTCAGTTAATTTCATACGAAGAGAATAAGATGGAATATTGACCAAAGCTTTTCAATTCTCTAAGTTGAAGACAGGGCAAAGTCACATATGCACAGTTTGCCCCAAAATTTGGTAAGTACAGTGGGCAAGGGGATTCAAAATCTGTAATGTCCGTCACATGTCCAGAGATTGGAGGAATGCTCAACTTCTTTGATTCTCTCTGTTTTTCTTAATACAAATAGTTATAGTTCCACTAATTAACCAGAGGTGGCACTGTAGAAGCTAAAACAATAAACCCACAATGCACCTGTACTTCCTGTTTCTTAATTCAAGGCCAATAACTGAAGGCAGACTTTTCAATTTTCTTAATTTCAAAATGAAGCAAAATTGTTATAACTAATGGTATGTATCCATTATTACTGTGTTTTTGTAACAACTAGTAAATACAGAAATATAAGACTTTTAAGATGATTAGTAAAGTAATGTCAGTTTTGTTGTAAATGAGACATATTTCAAAGCACATTGTTTTGACCGTGCTAATTTGGGTGGACAGTTGGGTATTGCATGGAGGTCTGATAAATCAAAGGTGGATCACATGTTTGGGGTGGCTGATGTTTAAATAATATTTATTAGCAGATATAATTGTGCTAGGTTACAATGAAAGATGTTTTTAATAAACAACAAACCAGTTTTTAATATTTTAGAGGGAAACATTTTTCAGTATTGTTTTTATTATTATGGCTGTTTAACCAGGTGAACATTGATTTTTACCATATCTGAAAATAAATAATAAAATTGTTTTAAAAAATAAAGGATTTTGACTACAAATTGTTTTTAAGTATGTTTTGTCCCTGTTAAGTGTCAACAGGTTAGTTAAAAGTGTCTTATGCCAAGTTAAGCCTCAGACAATGTAAACCAACTAATTACACTTTCTCACCTGAGAAAATGGCTCAGATAAATATAGGGCCTATATATCTGTGAAATTATAATTCTGATTGCTTCATAGTTTTGTTTAATGTGTCACTAAGGCACATTTTGATTTAAAATATATCAACATAATAAACAAAATTTAAATTGTTTTGTATTACAGGAAATTAAGTTTCAAAAGCATGTTTGGCAGATATATTTGTAAATTTTTATACAACCCCAATTCCTATGAAGTTGGGGCATTGTGTGAAATGTAAATAAAAACAGAATAGAATGATTTGCAAATCCTCTTCGAGCTATATTCACTTGAATACACCACAAGGACAAGATATTTAATGTTCAAACTGATAAACCTTATTGTTTTTGTGCAAATATTTGCTCATTTTGAAATGGATGCCTGCAACACATTTCAAAAAAGCTGGGACAGTGGTATGTTTTCCACTGTGTTAGATCACCTTTCCTTCTAACAACACTCAATAAGCTTTTGAGAACTGAGGACACTAATTGTAGAACCTTTGAAGGTGGAATTCTTTCCCATTCTTGCTTGATGTATGACTTCAGTTGTTCAACAGTCCAGGGTCTCCGTTGTCGTATTTTGCGCTTCATAATGCGCCACACATTTTCAATGGGCGACAGGTCTGGACTGCAGGCAGGCCAGTCTAGTACCCGCACTCTTTTATTACAAAGCCACACTGTTGTAACACATGTAGAATGTGGCTTGGCATTGTCTTGCTGAACTAAGTAGGGACGTCCCTGAAAAATACGTTGTTTGGGTACATCAAAAACCTGGATGTACCTTTCAGCACTGATGATGCCATCACAGATGTGTAAGTTGCCCATGCCATGGGCACTAATACACCCCCATAACATCACAGATGCTGGCTTTTGAACTTTGCGCTGGTAACAATCTGGATGGTCTTTTTCCTCTTTTGTCTGAAGGACACGACGTCCATGATTTCCAAAAACAATCTGAAATGCGGACTCATCAGACCACAGCACACTTCTCCACTTTGCCTCTGTCCATTTCAAATGAGCTCGGGCCCAGAGAAGGAGGCAGTGTTTCTGGATGTTGTTGATGTATGGCTTTCACTTTGCATGGTAGAATTTTAACTTGTACTTGTAGATGTAGCAATGAACTGTGTTAACTGACAATGGTTTTCTGAAGTGTTCCTGAGCCCGTGTGGTAAGATCCTTTACACCAGTGGTGTCCAAAGTATTCCAGAAAGGGCTGAGAAGGTGCAGGTTTTCCTTGCAGCCACTGACCCCAGCAGGTGATTTCACTGAAGAACTCATCCCACCTGCTCAAAGTGATGTTAATCAGTGAAACCACCTGCTGGAGTGATTGGCTGCACAGAAAAGCTGCACTCTCTCAGCCATTTCTGGAATACTTTGGACACCACTGCTTTGTTGGGAAAGTGTAGTGACACGGACCCACAACAGGGGGCGTAAATGAACGGACAATAGAAGGAGTTAAATTAGAACACTTTACTGTTGTGAATGCCACAACCAAACACAGCAGATTACAGAATAAATACAAGTCAATCAATAAAGGTGTCGTGTGGGCAGGCTCGACGATAGGAGACGCCCGTCTGGAGACGAACCGGAACCACACGATTTCCACCGCCACCGAACCCGAGGGATACTGGAGCCGCCAAGTCCCGAAGTCCCCAGGTGGCCACCGTCTCAGCGTGTCGGATCTGGTACTGCTGGCGGAAAACAAAGACAGTCAAGTGTGGGTGTGTGTACACCCTGTAACAATAATGGTGGGAATTCCACCTCCACCTCTCACTCAATATTCTGATGAGTATGCAGTGATCCCTCAGAGGAAAAGAGTGCCGTCCTGCACTCACTCAGCTTCCACAAAACAAGGGACCGGTACTCCTGCAAACACTCACAATATACAGATTATAAGGTAACCACAAATGGCTGAGGATATTACCTCTCACTGAAGTCGATATCTCGGCGATGTGGTGGAGGTGTCTTCCTGCTTTTATTCCAGGTGTGATGTAGATGATCGGTGACAGCTGTCATGGTTGATGAGTGACAGCTGTCACCTCGGCTGTTCCTGTAGGTGGCAGCGCCCTCTCGTGCCTGAAGCCCGCCTTCAGGCAGGGCACCCTCTGGTGGTGGGCCAGCAGTACCTCCTCTTCTGGCGGCCCACACAACAGGACCCCCCTCTCAACGGGCGCCTCCTGGCGCCCGACCAGGCTTGTTCGGGTGGCGACGGTAGAAATCGGCCAGGAGGGTTGGGTCCAGGATGAAGCTCCTCTTCACCCAGGAGCGTTCTTCGGGTCCATACCCTTCCCAGTCCACCAAATATTGAAAGCCCCGGCTCATTCGACGGACGTCCAAGAGCCGGCGTACTGTCCAAGCCGGCTCCCCGTCGATAATACGGGCAGGAGGCGGTGCCGGACCGGGTGCACAGAGGGGTGAGGTGTGATGTGGTTTTACCCTGGAGACGTGAAAGACCGGATGGATCCGCAGTGAGGCCGGGAATTGGAGCCTCACTGCGGTGGGACTGAGGACCTTGAGGATGGTGAACGGTCCGATGTAGCGGTCTTTCAGTTTTGGAGACTCGACCTGGAGCGGTATGTCCTTGGTTGATAGCCATACCTCCTGCCCGGGCTGGTATGCGGGGGCCGGGGACCGTCGACGGTCTGCATGGGCTTTTGCCCTCATCCGGGCCCTCAACAAGGCCGAACGGGCGGTGCGCCACACCCGACGGCATCTCCGCAGGTGGGCCTGGACCGAGGGCACACCGACCTCTCCCTCCACCACAGGAAACAAAGGGGGTTGGTACCCCAGACACACCTCAAACGGGGAGAGGCCGGTGGCAGAGGACACTTGGCTGTTATGCGCGTACTCGATCCAGGCCAGGTGTTCACTCCAAGCCGTCGGGTGTGCGGAGGTAGTACAACGTAGGGCCTGCTCCAACTCTTGATTGGCCCGTTCGGCCTGTCCGTTAGTCTGAGGGTGATACCCAGACGAGAGGCTCACGGAAACTCCTCCACACCTGCGAGGAGAACTGGGGACCGCGATCCGAAACAATGTCTGTAGGTATCCCATGCAGCCGGATGACATGGTGGACCAGGAGATCCGCCGTCTCCTGGGCCGATGGGAGCTTCGGGAGGGCCACGAAGTGGGCCGCCTTGGAGAACCGGTCCACTATCGTGAGGATGGTGGTGTGCCCCCGGGACGGTGGGAGGCCCGTGACGAAATCCAGACCGATGTGGGACCAGGGGCGATGAGGCACAGGAAGTGGCTGCAGGAGTCCCTGTGCCTTCTGGTGGTCCGCCTTGCCCCTGGCGCAGGTGGTGCAGGCCTGGATGTAAGCCCGGACGTCAGCCTCCAGAGACGCCCACCAGAAGCGCTGCCGGACCACTGCCACGGTCCTACGCACCCCTGGGTGGCAGGAGAGTTTGGACCCGTGACAGAAGTCCAGGATGGCAGCTCTGGCCTCTGGTGGGACGTACAGTCTGTTTCTCGGTCCTGTTCCGGGATCCGGGCTCCGTGCCAGGGCCTCCCGGACGGTCTTCTCCATGTCCCAGGTTAGGGTAGCCACGATAGTGGACTCCGGTAAGATGGGTTCCGGTGGATCCGACAGCTCGGTCTTGACTTCTTGTTCGTGCACCCGGGACAGGGCATCCGACCTCTGGTTTTTGGTCCCGGGGCGGTAGGTGATCCGGAAGTCAAAACGGCCGAAAAACAGTGACCAGCGGGCTTGCCTGGGGTTCAGTCGCTTGGCGGTCCTGATATACTCCAGGTTCCGGTGGTCAGTAAAAACCGTGAAAGGCACTGACGCTCCCTCCAGCAGGTGTCTCCACTCCTCAAGAGCCTCTTTCACCCAAGGAGCTCTCGATTGCCCATGTCATAGTTCCGCTCTGCTGGGGTCAACCTGCGGGAAAAATAGGCACACGGGTGAAGAACCTTATCGGTCTCTCCACTCTGGGATAGCACAGCTCCTATCCCTGAGTCAGAGGCGTCCACTTCAACCACAAACTGGCGACTAGGATCGGGCTGCACCAAGACAGGTGCCGTCGAGAAGCGCTGTTTCAACTCCCTGAACGCGGCATCGCACCAATCCGACCAGGTGAAGGGAACTTTTGGTGAGGTCAGGGCTGTCAGGGGGCTAACTACCTGACTATACCCCTTAATGAACCTCCTGTAAAAATTTGCGAAGCCGAGGAACTGTTGCAGCTTCCTACGGCTCGTAGGTTGGGGCCAGTCTCTCACCGCTGCGACCTTGGCCGGATCCGGAGCGACGGAGTTGGAGGAGATGATAAACCCCAGGAAGGACAAAGAGGTGCGGTGAAACTCACACTTCTCGCCCTTCACAAACAGTCGGTTCTCCAACAACCACTGCAGGACCTGACGTACATGCCGTACATGGGTCTCAGGATCCGGAGAAAAGATGAGTATATCGTCCAGATATACGAAGACGAATCGGTGCAGGAAGTCCCGCAAGACGTCATTAACCAAAGCTTGGAACGTCGCTGGGGCGTTTGTGAGGCCGATCGGCATGACCAGGTACTCAAAATGACCTAACGGGGTGTTGAATGCCGTCTTCCATTCGTCTCCCTTCCGGACCCGAACTAGGTGGTATGCGTTCCTAAGATCCAACTTTGTGAAGATTTTGGCTCCATGCAGGGGGGTGAACACCGAATCCAACAAAGGTAATGGGTATCGGTTGCGAACCGTGATCTCGTTCAGCCCCCGGTAATCAATGCATGGACGAAGACTGCCATCTTTTTTTCCCACAAAAAAGAAACCTGCTCCCATCGGAGAGGTGGAGTTACGGATCAGCCCGGCAGCTAAGGAGTCCCGGATGTAGGTCTCCATTGATTCGCGCTCAGGTCGGGAGAGGTTGTACAGCCTGCTGGACGGGAACTCCACGCCTGGCAACAAATCAATGGCACAATCGTACGGACGGTGCAGGGGAAGGGTGAGTGCCCGATCCTTGCTAAAAACGTCAGCAAGATCGTGGTACTCAACCGGCACCGCCGACAGATTGGGGGGAACTTTGACCTGCTCCTTAGCCTGGGAACCGGGAGGAACCGAGGATCCCAAACACACCCGATGGCAGGTCTCGCTCCATTGTACCACCACCCTGGATGGCCAATCAATCCGGGGATTGTGTTTTAGCATCCAGGGGAACCCCAGAATCACACGGGAGGTAGAAGGAGTCACAAAAAACTCAATCTCCTCCCTATGATTCCCTGACACTACCAGAGTTACTGGTAGTGTCCTGTGTGTGATTAAAGGGAGTAGGGTGCCATCTAGTGCTCGCACCTGCAATGGTGAAGGAAGCGCCACCAGAGGGAGCCCTACCTCCTTGGCCCATCTGCTGTCTAGCAGATTCCCTTCTGACCCTGTGTCTACCAGTGCTGGGGCCTGAAGGGTTAAATCCCCGCTAAGGATTGTAACTGGGAGCCGTGTGGAAATGTGTGTGTGTCCCACGTGAATTTCTTGGCCCACCCTAAGCCCAGTTTCTAGGGGCGGGCGTTGGTGTTTAACCGTTCGGGGCAATTACTCAAACAAAACGCGCCCCGCGGGGAAGCCTCCTCTGTCTATTCGGTGGTCTGAATGTGGCCCTGCTCGTGTCCATAGCTTCGTCAGCAGGGGGAGCTGTCGCCCCACGGGACGTAGAGGCCAGGGAGCGTGGGAAGGGCGGACCTTTTTCGGACCCGGAAGGAAGAGGGACGGCGCGCGCCCGGCCACGCCCTTCGTCTCGTTCCCGACGGCGTTCTTCCAACCGATTGTCTAACCGTATAACAAGATCGATAAGCCCATCTAATTCCCGCGGTTCATCCTTGGCCACCAGGTGCTCCTTCAGGACCGATGACAGTTCGTTTACGAAGGCGGCGCGGAGCGCAGCGTTATTCCAGCTGGACCTCGCAGCCGCGATGCGGAAGTCGACTGCATAAGCGGCTGCGCTCCGGCATCCCTGTCTCATTGACAGCAGCACAGTTGAAGCGGTCTCTCCCCTGTTAGGGTGATCAAACACTGTTCTGAACTCCCTCACAAACCCAGTGTACGTGTGAAGGAGCCGTGAATTTTGCTCCCAAAGTGCCGTAGCCCAAGCGCGTGCCTCTCCCCGAAGCAGAGTATTCACATAAGCTATTTTATTAGCATCTGACGCGTACATGACAGGACGTTGTGCGAAGACGAGCGAACACTGCATGAGAAAGTGCGCGCACGTCTCAACACAACCTCCGTACGGCTCAGGAGGGCTTATGTATGCTTCAGGGGATGGTGGGAGGGGTTGTTGAACCACCACTGGAACATTCATATCCTGCACAGGGTCGGCAGGAGGAGGAGCTGCAGCAGCGCCCTGAGCGCTCGCCGCCACCTGCGCGGAGAGAGCCTCCACCCTGCGGTTCAGGAGGATGTTTTGCTCGGTCATTTGATCCAACCGAGCCGTAAAGGCGGTGAGAATGTGCTGCAGCTCACCAATCACGCCTCCTGCAGACGCCAGCGCTCCCTGCTCTCCCATTGGTCGTTCAACAGCCGGGTGACGCCCCTCGGAGTCCATGACGCTGGCCGAGATATCCTGTTGGGAAAGTGTAGTGACACGGACCCACAACAGGGGGCGTAAATGAACGGACAATAGAAGGAGTTAAATTACCGCCACCGAACCCGAGGGATACTGGAGCCGCCAAGTCCCGAAATCCCCAGGTGGCCACTGTCTCAGTGTGTCGGATCTGGTACTGCTGGCGGAAAACAAAGACAGTCAAGTGTGGTTGTGTGTACACCCTGTAACAATAATGGTGGGAATTCCACCTCCACCTCTCACTCAATATTCTGATGAGTATGCAGTGATCCCTCAGAGGAAAAGAGTGCCGTCCTGCACTCACTCAGCTTCCACAAAACAAGGGACCGGTACTCCTGCAAACACTCAAAAAACACGCAAAAAATTCAAAAAGAAAAAATAATATAGCACCTTCAACTGCACCACAGACTAAAACAGTTAAATGTGGTCTATTAAACATTAGGTCTCTCTCTTCTAAGTCCCTATTGGTAAATGATGTAATAATTGATCAACATATTGATTTATTCTGCCTAACAGAAACCTGGTTACAGCAGGATGAATATGTTAGTTTAAATGAGTCAACACCCCCGAGTCACACTAACTGTCAGAATGCTCGTAGCACGGGCCGGGGCGGAGGATTAGCAGCAATCTTCCATTCCAGCTTATTAATTAATCAAAAACCCAGACAGAGCTTTAATTCATTTGAAAGCTTGTCTCTTAGTCTTGTCCATCCAAATTGGAAGTCCCAAAAACCAGTTTTATTTGTTATTATCTATCGTCCCTGGTCGTTACTGTGAGTTTCTCTGTGAATTTTCAGACCTTTTGTCTGACTTAGTGCTTAGCTCAGATAAGATAATTATAGTGGGTGATTTTAACATCCACACAGATGCTGAGAATGACAGCCTCAACACTGCATTTAATCTATTATTAGACTCTATTGGCTTTGCTCAAAAGTAAATGAGTCCACCCACCACTTTAATCATATCTTAGATCTTGTTCTGACTTATGGTATGGAAATAGAAGACTTAACAGTATTCCCTGAAAACTCCCTTCTGTCTGATCATTTCTTAATAACATTTACATTTACTCTGATGGACTACCCAGCAGTGGGGAATAAGTTTCATTACACTAGAAGTCTTTCAGAAAGCGCTGTAACTAGGTTTAAGGATATGATTCCTTCTTTATGTTCTCTAATGCCATATACCAACACAGTGCAGAGTAGCTACCTAAACTCTGTAAGGGAGATAGAGTATCTCGTCAATAGTTTTACATCCTCATTGAAGACAACTTTGGATGCTGTAGCTCCTCTGAAAAAGAGAGCTTTATATCAGAAGTGTCTGACTCCGTGGTATAACTCACAAACTCGTAGCTTAAAGCAGATAACCCGTAAGTTGGAGAGGAAATGGCGTCTCACTAATTTAGAAGATCTTCACTTAGCCTGGAAAAAGAGTCTGTTGCTCTATAAAAAAAGCCCTCCGTAAAGCTAGGACATCTTTCTACTCATCACTAATTGAAGAAAATAAGAACAACCCCAGGTTTCTTTTCAGCACTGTAGCCAGGCTGACAAAGAGTCAGAGCTCTATTGAGCCGAGTATTCCTTTAACTTTAACTAGTAATGACTTCATGACTTTCTTTGCTAATAAAATTTTAACTATTAGAGATCAATCTGTCTTTATTAGTTGGCTATGTACCACAGGCTTTTAAGGTGGCAGTAATTAAACCATTACTTAAAAAGCCATCACTTGACCCAGCTATCTTAGCTAATTATAGGCCAATCTCCAACCTTCCTTTTCTCTCAAAAATTCTTGAAAGGGTAGTTGTAAAACAGCTAACTGATCATCTGCAGAGGAGTGGTCTATTTGAAGAGTTTCAGTCAGGGTTTAGAATTCATCATAGTACAGAAACAGCATTAGTGAAGGTTACAAATGATCTTCTTATGGCCTCAGACAGTGGACTCATCTCTGTGCTTGTTCTGTTAGACCTCAGTGCTGCTTTTGATACTGTTGACCATAAAATTTTATTACAGAGATTAGAGCATGCCATAGGTATTAAAGGCACTGCGCTGCGGTGGTTTGAATCATATTTATCTAATAGATTACAATTTGTTCATGTAAATGGGGAATCTTCTTCACAGACTAAGGTTAATTATGGAGTTCCACAAGGTTCTGTGCTAGGACCAATTTTATTCACTTTATACATGCTTCCCTTAGGCAGTATTATTAGACAGCATTGCTTAAATTTTCATTGTTACGCAGATGATACTCAGCTTTATCTATCCATGAAGCCAGAGGACACACACCAATTAGCTAAACTGCAGGATTGTCTTACAGACATAAAGACATGGATGACCTCTAATTTCCTGCTTTTAAACTCAGATAAAACTGAAGTTATTGTACTTGGCCCCACAAATCTTATAAACATGGTGTCTAACCAGATCCTTACTCTGGATGGCATTACCCTGACCTCTAGTAATACTGTGAGAAATCTTGGAGTCATTTTTGATCAGGATATGTCATTCAATGCGCATATTAAGCAAATATGTAGGACTGCTTTTTTGCATTTGCGCAATATCTCTAAAATTAGAAAGGTCTTGTCTCAGAGTGATGCTGAAAAACTAATTCATGCATTTATTTCCTCTAGGCTGGACTATTGTAATTCATTATTATCAGGTTGTCCTAAAAGTTCCCTGAAAAGCCTTCAGTTAATTCAAAATGCTGCAGCTAGAGTACTGACAGGGACTAGAAGGAGAGAGCATATCTCACCCATATTGGCCTCTCTTCATTGGCTTCCTGTTAATTCTAGAATAGAATTTAAAATTCTTCTTCTTACTTATAAGGTTTTGAATAATCAGGTCCCATCTTATCTTAGGGACCTCATAGTACCATATCACCCTAATAGAGCGCTTCGCTCTCACACTGCAGGCTTACTTGTAGTTCCTAGGGTTTGTAAGAGTAGAATGGGAGGCAGAGCCTTCAGCTTTCAGGCTCCTCTCCTCTGGAACCAGCTCCCAATTCAGATCAGGGAGACAGACACCCTCTCTACTTTTAAGATTAGGTGTAAAACTTTCCTTTTTGCTAAAGCTTATAGTTAGGGCTGGATCAGGTGACCCTGTTGGGAAAGTGTAGTGACACGGACCCACAACAGGGGGCGTAAATGAACGGACAATGGAAGGAGTCAAATTATAACACTTTACTGTTGTGAATGTCACAACCAAACACAGCAGATTCAGAATGTGCAACAGTCAATTAATAAAGGTGTTGTGTGGGCAGGCTCGACGATAGGAGACGCCCGTCTGGAAATGAACCGGAACCACACGATTTCCACCGCCACCTGAACCCGAGGAATACTGGAACCGCCAAGTCCCGGAGTCCCCAGGTGGCCACCTTCACGGCATGTCGGATCTGGTACTGCTGGCAGAAAGCAAAAGACAGTCAAAGGGTGGGTGTGTGAACACCCAGTAACAATGGTGGGAATGCCACCTCCACCTCTCACTCAACACGTTGCAGCGGTCTCAGATGAAAAGCAGCGCCCGACCAGGCTTGTCCGGGTGGCGACGATAGAAATCGGCCAGGAGGTCCGGGTCCAGGATGAAGCTCCTCTTCACCCAGGAGCGTTCTTCGGGTCCATACCCCTCCCAGTCCACCAAATACTGGAAACCCCGGCCCATTCGACGGACGTCCAAGAGCCGGCGAACTGTCCAAGCCGGCTCCCCGTCGATAATACGGGCAGGAGGCGGTGCTGGACCGGGTGCACAGAGGGGTGAGGTGTGATGCGGTTTTATCCTGGAGACATGAAAGACTGGATGGATCCGCAGTGAGGCCGGGAGTTGGAGCCTCACTGCGGTAGGACTGAGGACCTTGAGGATGGGGAAGGGTCCAATGAATCGGTCTTTCAACTTGGGGGACTCGACCTGGAGTGGAATGTCCTTGGTGGAAAGCCACACCTCCTGCCCGGGCTGGTATGTGGGGGCCGGGGACCGTCGACGGTCTGCATGGGCTTTAGCCCTCGTCCGGGCCCTCAACAAGGCCGAACGGGCGGTGCGCCACACCCGACGGCATCTCCGCAGGTGGGCCTGGACCGAGGGCACACCGACCTCTCCCTCCGCCAAAGGAAACAAAGGGGGTTGGTACCCCAGACACACCTCGAACGGTGAGAGGCCGGTGGCAGAGGACACCTGGCTGTTATGAGCGTACTCGATCCAGGCCAGATGTTCACTCCAAGCCGTCGGGTGTGCGGAGGTCGTGCACCTGAGGGCCTGCTCCAACTCCTGGTTGGCCCGTTCGACCTGTCCGTTAGTCTGCGGGTGATACCCAGACGAGAGGCTTACAGTGGCCCCCAGTTCCCGGCAGAAACTTCTCCACACCTGCGAGGAGAACTGGGGACTGCAATCCAAAACGATGTCTGTTGGTATCCCATGCAGCCGGACAACATGGTGGACGAGGAGATCCGCCGTCTCGTGGGCCGACGGGAGCTTCGGGAGGGCCACGAAGTGGGCCGCCTTGGAGAAACGGTCCACTATCGTGAGGATGGTGGTGTGTGCCCGGGACGGCGGGAGGCCCGTGACAAAATCCAGACCGATGTGGGACCAGGGGCGGTGAGGCACAGGAAGCGGCTGTAGAAGTCCCTGTGCCTTCTGGTGGTCAGCCTTGCCCCTGGCGCAGGTGGTGCAGGCCTGGATGTAAGCCCGGACATCAGTCTCCAGGGATGCCCACCAGAAGCGCTGCCGGACTACTGCCACGGTCCTACGCACCCCTGGGTGGCAGGAGAGCTTGGACCCGTGACAGAAGTCCAGAACGGCAGCTCTGGCTTCTGGTGGGACGTATAGTCTGTTCTTCGGCCCTGTTCCGGGATCCGGGCTCCGTGCCAGGGCCTCCCGGACGGTCTTCTCCACGTCCCAGGTCAGAGCAGCCACGATAGTGGACTCCGGGAGAATGGGTTCCGGTGGATCCGACAGCTCGGTCTTGACTTCCTGTTCAAGCACCCGGGACAGGGCATCCGATCTTTGGTTTTTGGTCCCGGGGCGGTAGGTGATCCGGAAGTCAAAACGGCCGAAAAACAGTGACCAGCGGGCTTGCCTGGGGTTCAGTCGCTTGGCGGTCCTGATATACTCCAGGTTCCGGTGGTCAGTGAAAACCGTGAAAGGCACTGACGCTCCCTCCAGCAGGTGTCTCCACTCCTCAAGAGCCTCTTTCACCGCAAGGAGCTCTCGATTGCCCACGTCATAGTTCCGCTCTGCTGGGGTCAACCTGCGGGAAAAATAGGCACACGGGTGAAGAACCTTATCGGTTTCTCCGCTCTGGGATAGCACGGCTCCTATCCCTGAGTCAGAGGCGTCCACTTCAACCACAAACTGGCGACCAGGATCGGGCTGCACCAAGACCGGTGCAGTCGAGAACCGGCGTTTCAACTCCCTAAACGCGGCTTCGCACCGATCCGACCAGGTGAAGGGAACTTTTGGTGAGGTCAGGGCTGTCAGGGGGCTAACTACCTGACTATACCCCTTAATGAACCTCCTATAGAAATTTGCGAAGCCGAGGAACTGTTGCAGCTTCCTACGGCTTGTAGGTTGGGGCCAGTCTCTCACCGCTGCGACCTTGGCCGGATCCGGGGCGACGGAGTTGGAGGAGATGATAAACCCCAGGAAGGACAAAGAAGTGCGGTGAAACTCACACTTCTCGCCCTTCACAAACAACCGGTTCTCCAACAACCGCTGCAGGACCTGACGTACATGCCGTACATGGGTCTCAGGGTCCGGAGAAAAGATGAGTATATCGTCCAGATATACGAAGACGAATCGGTGCAGGAAGTCCCGCAAGACGTCATTAACCAAAGCTTGGAACGTCGCGGGGGCGTTAGTGAGGCCGAACGGCATGACCAGGTACTCAAAGTGACCTAACGGGTGTTAAATGCCGTCTTCCATTCGTCTCCCTTCCAGATCCGAACTAGGTGGTATGCGTTCCTAAGATCCAACTTTGTGAAGATTTTGGCTCCATGCAGGGGGGTGAACACTGAATCCAACAAAGGCAACGGGTATCGGTTGTGAACCGTGATCTCGTTCAGCCCCCGATAATCAATGCATGGACGAAGCCCGCCATCTTTTTTCCCACAAAAAAGAAACCTGCTCCCATCGGAGAGGTGGAGTTACGGATCAGCCCGGCAGCTAAGGAGTCCCGGATGTAGGTCTCCATTGATTCGCGCTCAGGTCGGGAGAGGTTGTCCAGCCTGCTGGACGGGAACTCCACGCCTGGCAACAAATCGATGGCACAATCATATGGACGGTGCGGGGGAAGAGTGAGTGCCCGATCCTTGCTAAAAATGTCAGCAAGATCGTGGTACTCAACCGGCACCGCCGACAGATTGGGGGGAACTTGGACCTGCTCCTTAGCCTGGGAACCGGGAGGAACCGAGGATCCCAAACACATCCGATGGCAGGTTTCGCTCCACTGTACCACCACCCCGGATGGCCAATCAATCCGGGGATTGTGTTTCATCATCCAGGGGAACCCCAGAATCACACGGGAGGTAGAAGGAGTCACAAAAAACTCAGTCTCCTCCCTATGATTCCCTGACACTACCAGAGTTACTGGTGGTGTCTTGTGTGTGATTAAAGGGAGTAGGGTGCCATCTAGTGCTCGCACCTGCAATGGTGTAGGTAACGCCACCAGAGGGAGCCCTACCTCCCTGGCCCATCTGCTGTCTAACAGATTCCCTTCTGACCCTGTGTCTACCAGTGCTGGGGCCTGAAGGGTTAAATCCCCACTAAGGATTGTAACTGGGAGTCGTGCGGCAATATGTGTGTGTCCCACGTGAATTTTTTGGCCCACCCTAAGCCCAGTCTCTAGGGGCGGGCGTTGGTGTTTAACCGTTCGGGGCAATTGCTCAATTGATGCTCCATTGAGCCACAAACAAAACATGCCCCGCGTGGAAACCTCCTCTGTCTATTAGGTGGTCTAAATGTGGCCCTGCTCGTGTCCATAGCTTCGTCAGCAGGGGGAGCTGTCGCCCCACGGGACGTAGAGGTCAGGGAGCGTGGGAAGGGCGGACCTTTCTCGGACCCGGAAGGAAGAGGGACGGCGCGCGCCCGGCCACGTCCTTCGTCTCGTTCCCGACGGCGTTCCTCCAACCGATTGTCTAACCGTATAACGAGATCAATAAGCCCATCTAATTCCCGCGGTTCATCCTTGGCCACTAGGTGCTCCTTTAGGACTGACGACAGTCCGTTTACAAAGGCAGCGCGGAGCGCAGCGTTATTCCAGCCGGACCTCGCAGCCGCGATGCGGAAGTCGACTGCATAAGTGGCTGCGCTCCGGCGTCCCTGTCTCATCGACAGCAGCACGGTTGAAGCGGTCTCTCCCCTGTTAGGGTGATCAAACACAGTTCTGAACTCCCTCACAAACCCAGTGTATGTGTGAAGGAGCCGTGAATTTTGCTCCCAAAGCGCCGTAGCCCAAGCGCATGCCTCTCCCCGAAGCAGAGTGATCACATAAGCTATTTTGCTTGTGTCTGACGTGTACATGACGGGACGTTGTGCGAAGACGAGCGAACACTGCATAAGAAAGTCCGCGCACGTCTCCACACAACCTCCGTACGGCTCAGGAGGGCTTATGTATGCTTCAGGGGATGGTGGGAGGGGTTGTTGAACCACCACTGGAACATTAATATCTAGCACAGGATCGACAGGAGGAGGAGCTGCAGCAGCGCCCTGAGCGCTCGCCGCCACTTGCGCGGAGAGAGCCTCCACCCTGCGGTTCAGGAGGATGTTTTGCTCGGCTATTTGATCCATTCGAGCCGTAAAGGCGGTGAGAATATGCTGTAGCTCACCAATCACGCCTCCTGCAGATGCCTGCGCTCCCTGCTCTCCCATTGGTTGTTCAACAGCCTGGTGACGCCCCTCGGAGTCCATGACGCTGGCCGAGATATCCTGTTGGGAAAGTGTAGTGACACGGACCCACAACAGGGGGCATAAATGAACGCACAATGGAAGGAGTCAAATTATAACACTTTACTGTTGTGAATGTCACAACCAAACACAGCAGATTCAGGATGTGCAACAGTCAATTAATAAAGGTGTCGTGTGGGCAGGCTCGACGATAGGAGACGCCCTCTGGAAACGAACCGGAACCACACGATTTCCACCGCCACCTGAACCCGAGGAATACTGGAGCCGCCAAGTCCCAGAGTCCCCAGGTGGCCACCTTCACGGCGTGTCGGATCTGGTACTGCTGGCAGAAAGCAAAAGACAGTCAAAGGGTGGGTGTGTGAACACCCAGTAACAATGGTGGGAATGCCACCTCCACCTCTCACTCAACACATTGCAGCGGTCTCAGATGAAAAGGAGTGCCGTCTTGCACAGCCTCCGCAAAAACGACCGGTTCTCCTGCAAACACTCACAATAACAGATTTATAAATCACAAAAGGCTGAGAGTATTACCTCCAGATGAAGATGATATCTCGGCAGTTTGGTGGAGGTGTCTTCCTGCTTTTATACCAGATGTGATGATTAGTGACAGCTGTCACGGATGATGGGTGACAGCTGTCACCACAGCTTGTTCCTGAGGCGGCAGCGCCCTCTCGTGCCTGAAGCCCGCACTTCAGGCAGGGCGCCTTCTGGTGGTGGGCCAGCAGTACCTCCTCTTCAGCAGCCCACACAACAGACCCTGAACCATCCCTTAGTTATGCTGCTATAGACTTAGACTGCTGGGGGGTTCCCATGATGAACTGAGTGTTTCTTTCTCTTGTTGCTCTGTATGCACCACTCTGCATTTAATCATTAGTGATTGATCTCTGCTCCCCTCCACAGCATGTCTTTTTCCTGGTTCTCTCCCTCAGCCCCAACCAGTCCCAGCAGAAGACTGCCCCTCCCTGAGCCTGGTTCTGCTGGAGGTTTCTTCCTGTTAAAAGGGAGTTTTTCCTTCCCACTGTCGCCAAGTGCTTGCTCACAGGGGGTCATTTTGACAGTTGGGGTTTTTCTGTAATTATTGTATGGCTTTGCCTTGTAATATGAAGCGCCTTGGGGTGACTGTTTGTTGTGATTTGGCACTATATAAATGAAATTGATTTGATTTGATTTGATAACAAAATGTAGAAAAGTGAAGTGCTGTGAATACTTTCCAGATGAACTGTAGGATTACATGATAAAGAACCACAATTTGCCCCGCCATCTTTCCTATAGGTGGGTGTGTCTCACAGATTAAGTTGCAGTTTGTTCACTACACACAAGTCACGGAAGCTGAAAATAAGCCATTTCAAAAATTTTGCTGAAGTGGGACATTGTTGTCACAATTGTGAACTCGTGGGAATGTTTAACATGAAGGAGGAAATGTACAGTCAGGAGATGTACAGGGATGGTTTTTGTAATTCTGCCTCTGTTCATTACCACAATCGCACAGCAGGTACATCAGTGGATAAAGAGCTTACCTGTTATGTGTCGGACGCAGCTCGGAGAACCGACCAGCGTTTGAAGGACCCAGTATGAAATAAGCAGAGCACGGTACAAAGGCTAACTGAATTTAATACATAACAGTGAAAATGTAATAACAGAAAGGTGCGGCCTGGCGTGGTGCGCTCCCAGCAGCGCTAACGGTCCGGAGCCAGAAGCTGTTTCGGACCCAAGGACCCCGCCGACACCCCCCAGGTGGCCGCAACAACCGAGTCTGTGAAAGAAGGAACCATTATGTGAGTCCACACTCTACACACAGAACACTTAAAGGTGTACAAACAGCAAACACTTCCTGGCTTGATTACTGATCAGCTTCCCAACCTGCAGGCATGGAACATCCCGTTCACAAAACTCCACCGCAGTGGAAGCTGATACATGACTAACATACAGCTCAATACAATAAGGTGTGAGGGACACCACATTTACTGACTGTATAACTGTTAGTCACAAAATCCAACGTACCTCAGGAAGTGTGCTGACGAGCGTGAGACCTCACCCCCTCCTCTTTCACAGACCGTGCATCAAACCTGGACATTCTCAGCGTCCGCTGCTGATGAGATGGCTCCCAAGACGACGATCTCACCCGTCTGGTCACAAGGTCGAGTCTCTGGCAAATACACACTGTGCACTCCAGTCTTAAATGCCAACATGCTCCAATCCATCCAGATGCACCACAGCTGTGAGTCCTGACGAGTCGCAGGTGATCAGGGTGAGGTCCTGACAGCCTCAGCAACACAGCCACTCAGTCCCAAATGCACGCCACCTGGGAGGAAAACAAAAAGACAAACAAACCGGCAGCCAGGCCCCCCCAGCCATATAACATTACCTGCCAATATGTAGACCTGCATGGTTCCACGTGCTACCTGTCTTTGTCTTTGGACAAGGCACTTAATTTGCATTGTCTCAGTCCACTCAGCTGTGAATTGGGAAGTAACATGCAATGGAGTGGTGTCCTGTCCAGGGGGAGTCATGGACTTTTGTCCGCTTCACTCCACAGAAACTGGAGATAGGATCCGGCTTGATGCAAGGACTTAAGAAACAGTGAAGATGTGCCTGACGTATGTATTGCTAGCATTAAACATTTGGGAAACACAGCCATTTGGATACATAGGACCTATATTTTATTTTCGGTGCCCATAAGCAATTGAACAAGCAAACTATAAGGATTTATTTTTGGATGCAAATGATCACTTTTTCCACCAGTTTTGTTTAGATACATCAAGAGATGGATGCAGGAAAATTTCCATTTCATTGAGTATGTGTTGAACTTCATTTACATTAATCATGAAGACGTAGAGACAGGATGGTACTGTATAGTTCTGGAGTAGGAGAAGTCCTATGTAGTCCTTGAGGCCTTTGGTGCTTGTGCTTATCCTCAAAATCTGCAGTGTAAAGCAGATGAAAGTTTCTGAATCCACCAGAGGGGATGCCAGTCTAACTCAATTTACTTCCCCAGCCAAGGCCAGTACCCATTCATAGGTGGGTGGACTGGAACAATGCAGATGAAATGTCTCGACCAGTGAAACGGACATGTATAGCTTGAGTAGGAATCAATCCAGATCTACATATTGGTAACTCAAATCCTTCTCCCACTGAGGTGTGTGCTCTACTCTGTCTTACTTTAATCAATCCGAAGTTGGCAAATCACAATAACTGAGTGACCATGCAAGAAGGAGACTCATGAGAGAAGTCACCAAGACACCCAAACAACTCTTAAGTGGCTATGACTGTTGTAACTCTGCATCACGCAACGTTTGACTGTTGCACAACAAGTCACAAAGTAGGTGCCTCAACCTTTGAGAGCTCCTGTGTGTGAAAAGTGTCCTAGGTAAAGACTCTGAACTCTCTACCCATTAAGGAACCATGTCTGACTTCAAGGACACCTGCTGATCCTGGTCAAATTTAATACTTTTTTTTTTGGGGGGGGGGGGGGGGGGTGTCCAGTTACTTATGGATCTCACTGTATTTTTGCTTTCTTTTGATCGACTAACTGAATGATTGACAAAGCAGCTCTGCCCCCCCCACACATATATACACACATATACCCATGCAGACACACAGAATTGTGCATATACCGTATTTTCTGGACTATAAGTCGCACTTTTTTTTACATGTTTTGGCAGGGGGTGTGACCTATACTCCAGTGCGACTTATAAATGAAAAATATACCGGTAGATTCTCAATTAATTTACCGTAATAAAACAATTTTACGTGACAGAGTCGCTCTATTTATCCTTGCGGACTGGTCAGCTTCCTGAGGATTTGAAATTGGCTCGAGTTGTACCACTGTACAAGAAGAAGGATAAGTCAGAGGTTGGCAACTACAGGCCTGTATCTGTGCTAAATGTATTGTCAAAAATATTTGAACGTGTTGTTGTCAATCAGCTGAATGAGTATCTTGTTCAACGCAATCTCTTATATGAACTCCAATCAGGGTTTAGATCTAACTATTCCACTGATACATGTTTGATGTACTTGTGTGACTGTATCAGGAAGGAATGTGATAAAGGTCACTACACAGGGATGGTGATGCTTGATTTACAGAAGGCATTCGATACGGTAGACCATGGTATCTTGCTGAAGAAACTCTGTGCCTTGGGAACAGGAGTACATACTGTAGAATGGTTTAAATCATATACAGACAACAAGTTGTGGATGTGAATGGTGTTTTTTTATCCCAGAAAGAAGTGGTATGTCGATTCTGGGACCGTTGTTTCTGGTTTATGTGAATGATTTGTCTGTGTGGTCAAATATAAACCTGTGCTTTACGCTGATGATACAGCACTCCTTGTCTCAAAAAATTGTAACTAGCTCATGATAAATTTTTTTTTCACCTCAAACATGAACATACATACATGTCTTTTCATCTGAAATCGTTCTAAAATTTATTCTGAAAGTCTGAAAGTGGAAAAAAAATAAAAAAGCAAAATGTTGTCCTTAAATCCCAGATGTGGCATCTCAGGATTTGCATGAAATCAATAGAAGAACCAAAGAGGAAGGCCAGGATCATTCGGAGTCTGATAGAATCGCCCAACACCAGAAAAGATCTTGAAAACGAAGGACTGATCTTATCAAAAACTGCACAGAGAAAACTTGACATGTCAAAAGTGATAACTGAGTCAATAAGCGATGCTCTAAAAACAACTAAACCCATAGGACGATCCAATATATAGTACACTATAATACTATGTTTGGCTTAGGGGAACATTTTTTGTAAATGAATAAGACTGCTCTATACAGAACCTTATGCTGAAATAATGACTAACAGTAATATTTCAAAAATTGTCTACATTAAACAAGGTTGTAGACAAGGTGACCCTCTATCTCCATTGCTGTTTATTATGGCATTTGAACCTCTAGCACTTGCAATAAAGAATCATGCAAATATTTTAGGAATAACCAAAGCACAGCAAGAATACTGTTTCGCTATGTATGTGGATGATGTCATTATCTTTCTTAAAGATATTAAAACATCTATCCCAGCTCTGTTGGATCAAATAAAGGCATTTGGAAATATCTCAGGTTATAAGGTAAATAACTCGAAAACCGCTATTATGTTTTTAAACCAGAATGAAAGGAAAAACCCACCTGAGGAAGCTGCACAATTTAAAGTTGTTGATTGCTTATTTGGGAATTAAAATTGTACCAGGTTTTGAAAACATTGTTGAAACGAACTATAGTCCAGTGGTAGACAACATCTCAGATATGTTAAATCGTTGGGATTTATACCAGTGTCACTAATAGACAAAATTAATACTTTGAAAATTAATATTCTCCCTAAACTATTGTATTTATTTCAAAATATTCCATTGCCACCTCCAAGCAATCTATTCAATCATCTAAAGAAGCTTTTTACTAGATTTTTATGGAACAATAGATGCCCCAGGCTGCGACTGTCTCTGCTGTATTTGCCATATGATAGAGGGGTCTTAAATGCCCCAACTTATATTGGCATTATTTGGCAGCACAATTAAGAACTCTGATGTTCTATTATACAAAGAAGAACACCCCCTTATGGAGGAAAATGGAAGATAATCTATTAAATATACCTCTTCCCAGTTATCTGTGCTCGCCTACAATTAAAAAACTTAATACCAAAAATCCTATTGTTAGAAATATGATAAATGTGTGGCATCAAGTTAAAAAATACCTGAAGGACAATACAACTCTCTCTGTCTTTAGCCTGATATGTGGAAATTACCTTTATCTCCTTTATCTTGTGCAAGTTCCTCTTCTTTGGCACCCACCATTCTGCCCTCATCTTCTGACCTCTGACACCAAGTAACGCTTGCAGATGCATTGTGATGCGATGTTTCCTTGCCAAAATTCCAACAGTTGTCTGAGACAGTGTTTCATGCTCTGTTTTCATGTGCACATTGGATCGTCCTATGGGTTTAGTTGTTTTTAGAGCATCGCTTATTGACTCAGTTATCACTTTTGACATGTCAAGTTTTCTCTGTGCAGTTTTTGATAAGATCAGTCCTTCGTTCTCAAGATCTTTTCTGGTGTTGGGCGATTCTATCAGACTCCGAATGATCCTGGCCTTCCTCTTTGGTTCTTCTATTGATTTCATGCAAATCCTGAGACGCCACATCTGGGTTTTAAGGACAACATTTTGCTTTTTAATTTTTTTTCCACTTTCAGACTTTCAGAATAAATTTTAGAATGATTTCAGATGAAAAGACATGTATGTATGTTCATGTTTGAGGTGAAAAAAAAATTTATCATGAGCTAGTTACAATTTTTTGAGACAAGGAGTGCTGTATCATCAGCGTAAAGCACAGGTTTATATTTGACCACACAGACAAATCATTCACATAAACCAGAAACAACGGTCCCAGAATCGACATACCACTTCTTTCTGGGATAAAAAAAACACCATTCACATCCACAACTTGTTGTCTGTATATGATTTAAACCATTCTACAGTATGTACTCCTGTTTCCAAGGCACAGAGTTTCTTCAGCAAGATACCATGGTCTACCGTATCGAATGCCTTCTGTAAATCAAGCATCACCATCCCTGTGTAGTGACCTTTATCACATTCCTTCCTGATACAGTCACACAAGTACATCAAACATGTATCAGTGGAATAGTTAGATCTAAACCCTGATTGGAGTTCATATAAGAGATTGCGTTGAACAAGATACTCATTCAGCTGATTGACAACAACACGTTCAAATATTTTTGACAATACATTTAGCACAGATACAGGCCTGTAGTTGCCAACCTCTGACTTATCCTTCTTCTTGTACAGTGGTACAACTCGAGCCAATTTCGAATCCTCAGGAAGCTGACCAGTCCGCAAGGATAAATTAACAATATGGTGCAATGGGTGGACAATAACACTTGCCCCATCCTTCACAAATCTGGCAGGGATGTTATCCATACCTGTTGCCTTACTGGCACTGATACCATCCAATATTTTGTACAACTGTTTATAGGTAACATTTGTAAGATGGAATAAATTCTCAGAAACATTACATTTCCTATAGAAATCCAGCACATATTCTGTGCCGAACTTGCCACTACCCTCTGGTTAAAGTTCCACCAGCTTGGAAGCCACAGTTGTGAAAAACCTAATCCACAACAACCTTTTTATCAAATACTAGGTGCGCATCGATGTTTAAGATGATATTTGACCCCCTTGTCTTACATTTAGCAGACGTACCCAAGGATTTCAGGCTTTGTCACAACTTCTTGGGATTTTTCTGGTTCTCAATTACAACATGTGCAAAGTATTCAGACCTTGCCGTTCTCTTTTTCTGATTTACCAGGTTTCTGTAGTAAAAATACTTCACATGATCAATATTTTCCTTACGCTTCTTAAACCTAGCAAAGAACTTATTTCATTTCCAAATCAACTCCATTATTTCACGTCCATGGTTCAGTATTCTCTTTCAATCAAACCTCCTTCAAAGGAGCAACCCTATCCAATACATCAAGAAATAATGATTTAAATTTACACCAGGTTACATTTACATCTTCACCTTCTGTGACCTCTGACCAGTCAACACACTCCAGTTCCTGAACCAACTGCTCTTGGCTGTAATGCTTTAAAGAATGTAATTTTAAAATATTGTGTTGATTGGCACGCAACCTAACAACCTTACATGTACAATAAACTGGTAAATGATCACTTATACCAATGTTAAGTACACCACACTGACTGATGTTATTTTCGTCCGGTACCATAACCAAATCTAGGATGGATGAACTGTGTCTCAAAACTCTTGTCGGTTCGTGAATTAACTGTTTTAACCCACAAATTTGCATCAAGTTCTTCAAAGCAAACACAAGACCATGATTACTTGGTCTAAGAATGTTAGTATTAAAGTCACTAAGTATCACAGTTTCACATTCAGCAAAAGTGACACCACTGCATGCCATTTCCAGCTTCTCGTAAAAGTCCAGCTGTTTTGGTGGCCAGTAACATACTCCGGTCAGGATCGCTCGGGTTTTTGGTAGACGTAACTCTACCCAAACAGCTTCTAGGTCTGCACCTAAGTTGTTCCGTGGATTAAATGCGATGTTACTGCGAACATAGATGCAGACTCCTCCATGGACCCATCCAGCCACGTCTCTGTAACCCTGATGACGACTGCCTTTGATCGTTGCACCATGTAACGAAGCACTTCGAGTTTTGGTAATAAACTCTGAGCATTTACATGTATGAAATGGAGCCCTTGTTATCGGAAGCACCGATATTCATCATCGTCCACCAAATCATGATTTCCTTTGGTCATTTGTCCCACTATGTCTTGAGGTTCAATATCTGGATCTCTGTTGCCAGCATTCACGAAATCTGAGAGCAGGTCTTCTGATTCAGGTAAGCTTCCAAGTTCACATTTTCTACACACAAAGTAAATTGACCGATCTCCTCTCACTGCTGCATCATATGCTTCATTTGAGATGTTGCCACACTTTATGTGAGTCCATACTTCACATAGATCACAAGAGACTGCTTTGCTGTTTGAGCGAACACCTTTGTGGCAACTACTACAGGGATACTTCAGAGTCCTCTTACCCTCTGGTCCTGGACAGGGATGTATATCACCGCATATCAGCAGTGCCAGTGGTAGATACAGTCTGACGGCATTCATTTTCACAGACAGCCTTTCCTGCCTAATAGATGTTCCCAGACGACTTTGTTTACCGCCGTTGGCAGTAGGTGATAAGAGGAGATCATAAGCAATACTATGGCCATAACCAAAATGATTGTTATGAACGCTTGAGATATTGCTCTCCCTCCATACATGAGGTTCATAACTGTCAACACCAACGCCCTGAGAGTTAGTCTTTACAAGCAAATTTGCGAAAATTGTAAAAATCTGCAGAGCAAAAACACATCCACGTCTGCCAGCCGCCATCTTGTCAAAGATGGCATCAGAGATGCCGGTCCAACCAAAACCAACCTGTAGCTTCCCTTGGTGGACCCGTATCAATAGAAACTCCGGGCTGGTTATAATCAATCCGAAGTAGCACCGAGCTAATTAGCACCATGACCCAAACAAACATAAACTTGCTCTGCTAGCTAAGCTTAGCGACTCACAGGCCGGACAGCTGGTTGCACTCTGTGGTTTATTCCATAAGCTCGGCCTGGAGAGTCCATTCAGTGGTAAAGTTGTCCCAAACTTCAACAAGTATTGTTCCACTTTAGTTCGATCGGAGGTCGGTCTTGAAGTCCTGAGCAATTTCTCTCACCAGGCGCTGGAAGGTAGATAAGTTTGTTATATTACCCCTTTTTGTTGTTACAGTCTGTTTTTTTTGTTGCACATCCTAATAATTACCATAGTTTGTCGTACATCAGATCTTTTGTAACCAAAGCACTTCCACACTGAAGCCTGTCCTGTTTTGAAAGTCACCTATCCATTGTAGAGCCGGTAGCAGTGTTAGTTTTACTTACACCTATGCTTGTTAAGAAAAGTCTGAAGTTGTCTTGAATGAACCGCATTGTTCATGAATTCATAAATTGTTTTTTTTTTGTTTACATAAAAATGTTTGTATGTGTTAATAATAAAAAATGTGGGTGATACTACCTATAAGAATATTTAAATGTTTGCCATCAATAAAAAGTAAAAAAAATATAATTTTGCTGTGTCATATTTCTAATGAAAAATGTATTACGGTAATTTTTTTTTTTTTCCTCCCGGTGTCTCTAAAAATGTCTAAAAATACCTAAAAATGTGGATGTGGATTATAAATCCAAATTTAATAGTGAAATTAGATCATATTTAATATAAAGGTGGAAAAACATCATGTGTGTAATGATTTCTGATTTTTGCTGTGAGTTGTACCACGTTCATGAGAATCACCCACATACTGCATTGAGGTTTGGGGAAATGCATGTAAAACTAATGGCCCAGTCACACGGCACACAACGATTCCTGAACGAAGGGAAAAAGTAAAAAAAAGTCACAATTTGTTGAGAAAAGGCGGACGAAAGAGCTTTATCACCGAACAGTCTGCGAAGCAAGAGCGCAAAAGGGACGAAAGAGTAACTTAACAAAACCGAAGCTAACGATCTCTACGCTTTAAATGAAGGAAGTGGCTATTTGCACGGCTGCCATGTCCATGTCCATGATTTTTAAATAATTAATTTGCATTTTATTGCATAAAATAAGTATTTGACCCCCTAAAAAAACAGAGCTTAACAATTAGTACAGAAACATTTGTCTGCCATTACAGAGGTCAGACGTTTCCTGTAGTTCTTGACCAAGTTTTCACACACTGCAGCAGGGATTTTGGTCCACTCCTCCATACAGATCTTCTCCAAAGGTTTGGAGTTTCAGCTCCCTCCAAAGATTTTCTATTGAGTTCAGGTCTGGAGACTGGCCAGGCCACTCCAGGACCTTGAAATGTTTCTTACAGAGCCCCTCCTTAGTTGCCCTGGCTGTCTTGGGTCATTGTCATGCTGGAAGACCCAGCCATGACCCATCTTCAATGCTCTTACTGAGGGAAGGTTTTTTGCCAAAATCTCGTAATACATGACCCCATCCATCCTCCCTTCAATACCGTGCAGTCGTCCTGTCCCCTTTGCAGAAGAGCACCCTCAGAGTATGATGTTTCCACCCCCATGCTTCACGGTTGGGATGGTTTTCTTGGGCTTGTTCTCTTCCTCTAAACATGGCGAGTGAAGTTGATTCCAAAAAGCTCTATTCTGGTGTCATCTGACCACGTGACCTTCTCCCATGCCTCCTCTGGATCATCCAGATGGTCACTGGTGAACTTCAAACGGGCCTGGACATGTGCTGGCTTGAGCAGGGGGACCTTGCTGCCCTGCAGGATTTTAAACCATGACAGCATCATGTCTTACTAATGTATCTTTGTGACTGTGGTCCCAGCTCTCTTCAGGTGACTGACCAGGTCCTCCTGTGTAGTTCTGAGCTTTCTCAGAATCATCCTTACCCCACAAAGTGAGTTCTTGCATGAAATCCCCGACCAAGGAAGATTGACAGTCATCTTGTGTTTCTTCCACTTTATAATAAATAATCATAACAGTTATTGTCTTCTACCAAGCTGCTTGCCTGTTGTCCTGTAGTCCATCCCAGCCTTGTGCAGGTCTACAGTTTTGTCCCTGGTGTCCTTAGACAGCTCTTTGGTCTTGGCTATGGTGGACAGGTTGGAGTGTGATTGATTGAGTGTGTGAACAGGTGTCTTTTATACAGGTAACAAGTTCAAATAGGTGCAATTAATACAGGTAGAGTGTAGAATAAGAGGGCTTCTTAAAGAAAAATTAACAGGTGTCAGGGATTTAGCCAGGTCATGGCACTGAGCCCTTGTTTTCCCCCTTTTCATGGTTTCCTGTCTGCTTCGGCTTTGATTTATTAGTAATTATTTTCATCAAGTTTTATTCTGTCATGTTTTTCTTGTCACTTTCTTCTTGTTATGATTCACTAGTTATATTATTTTCATCATATGGTTATTCTCAGTCCTATTTTGATTTGTCACTTTGTTTTCTTTGTTACTTTCATCATGTGTTTAGTCTACGTTCTAATTTTGCTTTGTCACTTTCTTTCCTTGTTACTTTTATACTTTGGCCATGTCTCAGTTACATTCTATTATTCTGTGTTTTCATGGCTGATCATTTAGTTATCATTTCTCTTTTCTGTTTGCACGTTGTCAGGTTTTCTTTCTTTTATACTTAAAGTTTATGTCTGCCTGTTCCATTTAGTTTTGTCATTGTATTAAGTTTCTTATTCTCTGAGCAGTTTTATCTAGTTTATCTCTGGTTTGCTTTTCTGTCCTGTTATTGTCCGTGTTGCCTGTTCCAGTTTAGTTTAGTTCTCATGTTCATGTTTGATTCCTGTTCTCTGTAATATTATTCAGTTGTAGCTCAGTTTTGTTTTTGCCTCTTGTTCCCACTCCACATGCTGCACTTGCTTTCATGTCCTCGTCTCACGCCCAGTTATTTATGTTCACTTCACGTCCTGCACCTGCCATGTTTTTCTCTCACTTTAATTCTGTCTGCTTTGTGTTTTTCTTTCACTCACGCTCTGTGCAACTGTTCACATATCTTTGTATTTTCTTCACTCCACTTAGTGTTGTCCTCCCTCACTCTCTTGCACAGTGTAGTATCTTCGATCACTAGCCACACCCTCTTCTTGATTGTTCCTCAGGTGCACCTTGTTAACTCCTGTCTTATTTAATCTCCACCCAGCCACCACACCCTTGCTCGTTTGTTGTCTTAGTACACTTTCCAGCGTCCTTCACAGTCCTGTTTTTGTCTTGCCATGTTCTGAACCTTGCTCTATTTACCTCGTCCATGCCTTTTGCTTCATCCCGGATGTCTGAGTTTGCTCGTGCCTCTGAACCCTGCTCGTTTGTGACTGCGTCTCAGCCTGATCCTGTTTGTACATCTGCCACGCTGACTGATCACCTGTGTACCGAACCAGGTACACAGGTGAAAGAAACCTTATAGGTTAAAGACTATGATCTCTTCTACATCCAAGCCTAGTCCAAGAGTTTGCATTTTGGGTCCTAACAATTCGGGTGCCTGGCACCCGCCGTGCCTGACAACAGGTCTGTGTGAGCCAGAATTCTTGCTGGTTGGTAGGGGGTCAAATATTTATGTTATGCAATACAATGCAAATTAATTATTTAAAAATCATACAATATGATTTTCTGGATTTTTTTTTTTTTTTTTTAGATTCTGTCTCTCACAGTTGAAGTGTACCTACGACAAAAATTACAGACCTCTTCATTCTTTGTAGGTGGGAAAACCTGCAAAACTGACAGGAGGTCAAATACTTATTTTCCCCACTGTATGGACACGGCCGCCGTTCGAATAGGGTCGGCCTTTTGCCACCAGAGTCTTGCCGTGCGAATAGTGAAATGAGAGTTATGGACACGGCCGAATAAAAAAAAAAAATCATCAAAATTGAAAAGCCATTGAGAAGCTCTTGAGCAAAAATGCTAATCAATCAATCAATTTCAATCAATTTTATTTATATAGCGCCAAATCACAACAAACAGTTGCCCCAAGGCGCTTTATATTGTAAGGCAAAGCCATACAATAATTACGTAAAAACCCCAACAGGAAGAAACCTCCAGCAGAACCAGGCTCAGGGAGGGGCAGTCTTCTGCTAGGACTGGTTGGGGCTGAGGGAGAGAACCAGGAAAAAGACATGCTGTGGAAGAGAGCAGAGATCAATCACTAATGATTAAATGCAGAGTGGTGCATACAGAGCAAAAAGAGAAAGAAACACTCATCATGGGAACCCCCCAGCAGTCTAAGTCTATAGCAGCATAACTAAGGGATGGTTCAGGGTCACCTGATCCAGCCCTAACTATAATCTTTAGCAAAAAGGAAAGTTTTAAGCCTAATCTTAAAAGTAGAGAGGGTGTCTGTCTCCCTGATCTGAATTGGGAGCTGGTTCCACAGGAGAGGAGCCTGAAAGCCAGGAAGCCAATGAAGAGAGGCCAATATGGGTGAGATATGCTCTCTCCTTCTAGTCCCTGTTAGTACTCTAGCTGCAGCATTTTGAATTAACTGAAGGCTTTTCATGGAACTTTTAGGACAACCTGATAATAATGAATTACAATAGTCCAGCCTAGAGGAAATAAATGCATGAATTAGTTTTTCAGCATCACTCTGAGACAAGACCTTTCTAATTTTAGAGATATTGCGTAAATGCAAAAAAAGCAGTCCTACTGTTTAATATGCGCATTGAATGACATATCCTGATCAAAAATGACTCCAAGATTTCTCACAGTATTACTAGAGGTCAGGGTAATGCCTGAGATTAGAGAGGTGTGTTCTGTTAGTTTTTTGGTGAAGTAATTTTTTATTTATTTATTTATTTATTTTTGCGTTTAATCTGTTATTTATTTATTTATTTATTTATTTTTTTCTTGTTTTCCAGAGCAAAGCAGCAGGTGGCCTCAGTGCAAGTAATTTCCCCTATTTTGGTCGCATCCTCATTGTGGGAAAGTCTCAAGGGGTATGATGGCAGAGGAAATGCAGGAGCTGAGAGAGTTAGTCATTCAGCTTAGGATGGAGAATGAGAGGTAGAAGCAGGAACAGGCTGAGGCAGTGCCTGGCCCGAGTATAGAGCCCTCATCTAAAGTGTCCTCTAGTGGTAATGCTCCAGTAATGGAGAAGTTTATTTTTTTACCCCGAGATAGAAAATGTCCCATGTTTAATGGTAAGACAGGTATGGGGTTGGCTGAATGGTTGGAGGAGATGCAAGCAAGTGGGAGCCTGTCATGTCTCTGAAGCTGACCAAGGCATTTTTTTTTTTATTTTGATCATCTGGAGGGGGAAGCACGTGAGGAAATAAAGCATCGTTCCAGTGAAGAGCGTTCAGACCCATTAAAGATCATTGGGGTGTTGCAAGAGTTGTATGGAGATACAGAATCTTATGTGGCACTTTAAGAGGCCTTTTTCTCCCGCAGACAGCGTGAGGGAGAAACTCGGTTAGGGTTTTCATTGGCATTAATGAGTCTGACATCTGTTAAGCAGCATGCACCTGATGGTGTCCCAAATGCAGAGGTTTTGTTATGTGATCAGTTTGTTGAGTGTGTGTTTGATGGGTCACTTCGGCGCGAGTTGAAGCAGTTTGTGCCCGGCAGCCTACAGCTACCTTGTTGGAGGTTAGGGGTGAGGCAATTAGATGGGAACGAGAGGGTTCACCTGGAGGTACGAAGGGTAGTGATTTTTCCATCCAGTCTGTTGTGTGTACTCAGTGCGGGGTTCAGGGCAGTGGCCAAGTGGAGGCTGGTTCTTTTCAGGCCTCAGAACTACAGGAAGTAAGGGAGATGCTCCAGCGGCAACAGGAGCAGTTGAATCGGCTGACTCAGAGTATTTCCCATTTGCAGGATTTTGGGCAGTTTCATCAATCAGTTCCCTGGGGGTCTATAATTTGTAGGCGCTGCCAGAAACCAGGTCACTTTGCCAGGGAGTGTGATGGAGTTCGGTGGTGGCCCGCAGTCGATCCTTTTTGTCGGCCTCTTCATTGAACAAACCATCTTCTGCCGCTCAGGGGTCGGGAAACTAGTGCCCGCCGAGCTGCGGAGCCACAGCTCGGGGGGGCAAGTTAGTGGCTCAGGTTTGGGTAGGACGTGTGACAAGGTGGTGTCCAAGCTTGTGTCGCCGTGTCCTCATTTAATGGTGAGCATGGGGGGAGTTGGGATCTATGGTGTCAACTGCCGAGGTGTTGCCGAGGTGCTCCAGGTGGAGGCGGTAGTGGCCTCGCAGTCCATTTCTCCATCAGTGCAGGATCAGATTGCAGCCCTGGAATTGGGTCACTTGCCTCTGGAAGTACAAGGTAAGGTGAGAGCATTGTTGGGTCAGTTAATTCTGTCTTTTCAGCCCAAGATGGGGATCTGGGTTATACTGACCTAATATCACATGAGAATCCGCTTCTGGATGATATTCCAATGCGACATCGGTATCGTAGAATTCCGCCCTCTGAGTATGATGTTATCAAAGATCACATCAATCAGCTGTTTGGAACACAAGTTATTAGGGAGTGTAGCAGTCCTTATGCCTCTCCTATTGTGCTGGTTAAGAAAAAGGATGGCAGTTTGCATATGTGTAATGATTACAGGCTCTTGCTTGCCTCTACTGGTGGTTGGCTCTCACTGTGGTATTGTATCACTTCCTGTTCCGGAGCACAGCGGTGTTTTGCTGTATCTGTTAGCTGTTTAATCTGTGCAGTTAGATTGATCTAGATAACGATTTGTTTCACAGTGTAATCTTCACGTGCCTTAACTAAAGCACTCCCTCTGCTGACTCACCTCTAAATTATTTACACATTATTCACTTTGTGTGTTTTTAGGAATCCGCTAGCTTAGCACAGCTACTAGCTCTTAGCCGATTTAGCATGGTGGCTTCTCCTATCTCTCCCGCACTTTTCTGCTCTGGGTGTGAAATTTTAGTTATTCCTCGGCCTCCTTTAGCAGTAATGGTACTTGTAATAATTATAGCTTATTCGTAGCTTTGGAGGCCAGGCTGGGCGAATTGGAGATTCGGCTCCGCACCGTGGAAAATTCTACAGCTAGCCAGGCCCCTGTAGTCGGTGCGGACCAAGGTAGCTTAGCTGCCGTTAGTTCCCCTCCAGCAGATCCCGAGCAGCCGGCAAAGCAGGCCGACTGGGTGACTGTGAGGAGGAAACGTAGCCCTAAACAGAAGCCCCGTGTACACCGCCAACCCGTTCACATTTCTAACCGTTTTTCCCCACTCGGCGACACACCCGCCGAAGATCAAACTCTGGTTATTGGCGACTCTGTTTTGAGAAATGTGAAGTTAGCGACACCAGCAACCATAGTCAAATGTCTTCCGGGGACCAGAGCAGGCGACATTGAAGGAAATTTGAAACTGCTGGCTAAGGCTAAGCGTAAATTTGGTAAGATTGTAATTCACGTCGGCAGTAATGACACCCGGTTATGCCAATCGGAGGTCACTAAAATTAACATTGAATCGGTGTGTAACTTTGCAAAAACAATGTCGGACTCTGTAGTTTTCTCTGGGCCCCTCCCCAATCGGACCGGGAGCGACATGTTTAGCCGCATGTTCTCCCTGAATTGCTGGCTGTCTGAGTGGTGTCCAAAAAATGAGGTGGGCTTCATAGATAATTGGCAAAGCTTTTGGGGAAAACCTGATCTTGTTAGGAGAGGCGGCATCCATCCCACTTTGGATGGAGCAGCTCTCATTTCTAGAAATCTGGCCAATTTTCTTAAATCCTCCAAACCGTGACTATCCAGGGTTTGGACCAGGAAGCAGAGTTGTAGTCTTACACACCTCTCTGCAGCTTCTCTCCCCCTGCCATCCCCTCATTACCCCATCCCCGTAGAGACGGTGCCTGCTCCCAGACCACCAATAACCAGCCAAAATCTATTTAAGCATAAAAATTAAAAAAGAAAAAATAATATAGCACCTTCAACTGCACCACAGACTAAAACAGTTAAATGTGGTTTATTAAACATTAGGTCTCTCTCTTCTAAGTCCCTGTTAGTAAATGATATAATAATTGATCAACGCATTGATTTATTCTGCCTTACAGAAACCTGGTTACAGCAGGATGAATATGTTAGTTTAAATGAGTCAACACCCCCGAGTCACACTAACTGCCAGAACGCTTGTAGCACGGGCCGAGGCGGAGGATTAGCAGCAATCTTCCATTCCATCTTATTAATTAATCCAAAACCCAGACAGAGCTATAATTCATTTGAAAGCTTGACTCTTAGTCTTGTCCATCCAAATTGGAAGTCCCAAAAACCAGTTTTATTTATTATCTATCGTCCACCTGGTCATTACTGTGAGTTTCTCTGTGAATTTTCAGACCTTTTGTCTGACTTAGTGCTTAGCTCAGATAAGATAATTATAGTGGGCGATGTTAACATCCACACAGATGCTGAGAATGACAGCCTCAACACTGCATTTAATCTATTATTAGGCTCAATTGGCTTTGCTCAAAATGTAAATGAGTCCACCCACCACTTTAATCATATCTTAGATCTTGTTCTGACTTATGGTATGGAAATTGAAGACTTAACAGTATTCCCTGAAAACTCCCTTCTGTCTGATCATTTCTTAATAACATTTACATTTACTCTGATAGACTACCCAGCAGTGGGGAATAAGTTTCATTACACTAGAAGTCTTTCAGAAAGCGCTGTAACTAGGTTTAAGGATATGATTCCTTCTTTATGTTCTCTAATGCCATATACCAACACAGTGCAGAGTAGCTACCTAAACTCTGTGAATGAGAGTATCTCGTCAATAGTTTTACATCCTCATTGAAGACAACTTTGGATGCTGTAGCTCCTCTGAAAAAGAGAGCCTTAAATCAGAAGTGCCTTACTCCGTGGTATAACTCACAAACTCGCAGCTTAAAGCAGATAACCCGTAAGTTGGAGAGGAAATGGCGTCTCACTAATTTAGAAGATCTTCACTTAGCCTGGAAAAAGAGTCTGTTGCTCTATAAAAAAGCCCTCCGTAAAGCTAGGACATCTTACTACTCATCACTAATTGAAGAAAATAAGAACCCCAGGTTTCTTTTCAGCACTGTAGCCAGGCTGACAAAGAGTCAGAGCTCTATTGAGCCGAGTATTCCTTTAACTTTAACTAGTAATGACTTCATGACTTTCTTTGCTAATAAAATTTTAACTATTAGAGAAAAAATTACTCATAACCATCCCAAAGACATATCGTTATCTTTGGCTGCTTTCAGTGATGCCGGTATTTGGTTAGACTCTTTCTCTCCAATTGTTCTGTCTGAGTTATTTTCATTAGTTACTTCCTCCAAACCATCAACATGTCTATTAGACCCCATTCCTACCAGGCTGCTCAAGGAAGCCCTACCATTAATTAATGCTTCGATCTTAAATATGATCAATCTATCTTTATTAGTTGGCTATGTACTATGGGCTTTTAAGGTGGCAGTAATTAAACCATTACTTAAAAAGCCATCACTTGACCCAGCTATCTTAGCTAATTATAGGCCAATCTCCAACCTTCCTTTTCTCTCAAAAATTCTTGAAAGGGTAGTTGTAAAACAGCTAACTGATCATCTGCAGAGGAATGGTCTATTTGAAGAGTTTCAGTCAGGTTTTAGAATTCATCATAGTACAGAAACAGCATTAGTGAAGGCTACAAATGATCTTCTTATGGCCTCAGACAGTGGACTCATCTCTGTGCTTGTTCTGTTAGACCTCAGTGCTGCTTTTGATACTGTTGACAATAAAATTTTATTACAGAGATTAGAGCATGCCATAGGTATTAAAGGCACTGCACTGCAGTGGTTTGAATCATATTTATCTAATAGATTACAATTTGTTCATGTAAATGGGGAATCTTCTTCACAGACTAAGGTTAATTATGGAGTTCCACAAGGTTCTGTGCTAGGACCAATTTTATTCACTTTATACATGTTTCCCTTAGGCAGTATTATTAGACAGCATTGCTTAAATTTTCATTGTTACGCAGATGATACCCAGCTTTATCTATCCATGAAGCCAGAGGACACACACCAATTAGCTAAACTGCAGGATTGTCTTACAGACATAAAGACATGGATGACCTCTAATTTCCTGCTTTTAAACTCAGATAAAACTGAAGTTATTGTACTTGGCCCCACAAATCTTAGAAACCTGGTGTCTAACCAGATCCTTACTCTGGATGGCATTATCCTGACCTCTAGTAATACTGTGAGAAATCTTGGAGTCATTTTTTATCAGGATATGTCATTCAATGCGCATATTAAACAAATATGTAGGACTGCTTTTTTGCATTTGCGCAATATCTCTAAAATTAGAAAGGTCTTGTCTCAGAGTGATGCTGAAAAACTAATTCATGCATTTATTTCCTCTAGGCTGGACTATTGTAATTCATTATTATCAGGTTGTCCTAAAAGTTCCCTGAAAAGCCTTCAGTTAATTCAAAATGCTGCAGCTAGAGTACTGACAGGGACTAGAAGGAGAGAGCATATCTCACCCATATTGGCCTCTCTTCATTGGCTTCCTGTTAATTCTAGAATAGAATTTAAAATTCTTCTTCTTACTTATAAGGTTTTGAATAATCAGGTCCCATCTTATCTTAGGGACCTCATAGTACCATATCACCCCAACAGAGCGCTTCGCTCTCAGACTGCAGGCTTACTTGTAGTTCCTAGGGTTTGTAAGAGTAGAATGGGAGGCAGAGCCTTCAGCTTTCAGGCTCCTCCTGTGGAACCAGCTCCCAATTCAGATCAGGGAGACAGACACCCTCTCTACTTTTAAGATTAGGCTTAAAACTTTCCTTTTTGCTAAAGCTTATAGTTAGGGCTGGATCAGGTGACCCTGAACCATCCCTTAGTTATGCTGCTATAGACTTAGACTGCTGGGGGGTTCCCATGATGCACTGAGTATTTCTTTCTCTTTTTGCTCTGTATGCACCACTCTGCATTTAATCATTAGTGATTGATCTCTGCTCCTCTCCACAGTATGTCTTTTTGCTGGTTCTCTCCCTCAGCCCCAACCAGTCCCAGCAGAAGACTGCCCCTCCCTGAGCCTGGTTCTGCTGGAGGTTTCTTCCTGTTAAAATGGAGTTTTTCCTTCCCACTGTCACCAAGTGCTTGCTCACAGGGGGTCATTTTGACCATTGGGGTTTTTCCGTAATTATTGTATGGCCTTGCCTTACAATATAAAGCGCCTTGGGGCAACTGTTTGTTGTGATTTGGCGCTATATAAATAAAACTGATTTTGATTTGATCTTGAATGGAAAAACTAGGAAGGACGCCTTCCCTTTGCCTCAGATTGATGAGTCCTTGGATGCCCTCACTGGGGCTTGTTGGTTTTCTACCATGGATCTGGCGAGTGGATATAATCAGGTTCCTGTGGCGGAGGCTGATCATCACAAGACGGCCTTTTGCACGCCTTTTGGTTTGAGTGGATCTGGATGCCCTTTGGGCTTTGCAACGTTCCTGGTACTTTTCAGAGACTGATGCAGAGGATTTCTGGTGATCAGCAGTGTTTGTCCTTATTGTTGTATTTGGATGACGTGGTTTTTTCCTCTACTGTTGACCAACATCTGGATAGGTTGAGGGTGGTGCTGGAGCGTTTGCAGCATGAGGGGTTAAAGGTGAAACTCAAAGTGTGGATTTTTTTCAGCAGGAAGTGTGTTACCTGGGGCATGTCATCTCTGATAAGGGGGTTGCTACTGACCCTAGCAAGGTGGAGGTGGTTGCTCATTGGTCACCTCCGGTCACACTCTCGGAACTGCGCTCTTTTCTGGATTTGCCAGCTACTACCACCGGTTTGTAGGTGGTTTTGCAAGGTTGGCAGCACCCCTACACAAGTTGCTAGCAGAGTTGGCTGGGGTGAAGCCCAGTTGGGTAGATCAGCCATTTTCGGGTTATTGTATAGAGGAATGTGGCCACAGCTTTGAGACTTTAAAAGCTAAGCTTACCTCAGCACCTGTGCTGGCATATGACAATTTTAGTCTTCCATTTATTTTGGAGGTGGATGCTAGCTATGGGGGGCTGGGAGCAGTGTTGTCTCAGGAACAGGATGGTAAAGTTAGGCCGATTGCTTACGCGAGCCGTGGGTTACGCCCTACTGAGCATAACATGGTGAACTACAGCTCTATGAAGTTGGAATTTTTGGCACTCAAGTGGGCAGTGACCGAGAAGTTTAGGGAGTACTTGCTGGGCCATAAGTGCATTGTGTACACGGACAACAATCCTTTGAGTCATTTGTCATCTTCAAAACTTGGTGCTACTGAGCAACGTTGGGCAGCGCAGTTGGCCTTGTTTGATTTTGAGATTAAGTATCGTTCGGGTTGTAGTAATAAGAATGCGGATGTCCTTTCTCGGTTGCATTCTCCTGGGATGCAGGACTTCCTGGTAATGGTTAGTGGTGCCCAGATTCCAGAGCCGCTGCAACAGGTTTGTCAGGAGAGTAGGGTAGATGTAGGGCAGGCTGCGGTTGCAGTCTTGCCCCACCGTCTTCCATCTGACCTGGCTGCACTGCAGCGGGCTGATCCAGTGATTCTCAAGGTTTGGGTGTTTTGGGACCGTAAAAGCGGTCCTGATAAGGAAGAGCACAATTAGGTGTCACAGTCAGCCCGGGTGCTGCTTCGGCAGTGGGACCGGTTGGTGGAGAGGGATGGTGTCTTGTACCGTCAGGTGTTTAAATCCAATGGAGCTGGGGCTGTGTTGCAGTTGGTGTTGCCTGCAGATTTAAAAGCCGATGTGTTGACTGAGGTTCATCAAGGGCATGCTCATCCAGGGGTCGAGAGGACCCTAGAGCTTTTATGTCAGCAGTGTTATTGGCCAGGGATGTCTGCGGAAGTGGCAGATTGGTGCCAGGCATGTGAGAGGTGTCAGGTAGCAAAGGTGAACCAACCAGTGGCTCGTGGCCCCATGGGACACCTGTTGGCATCTCGGCCTAATGAGATTCTTGCCATTGATTTTTCTGTTCTAGAGCCTAGTCATGGTGGAGTGGAAGACGTTTTGGTAATGATTGATGTTTTTAGTAAGTACATGTGGGCAGTCCCTACCCATGACCAGCAAGCTCCTACAGTAGTTCAAGTTCTGGTTACGGAATGGTTTTCGAGATTTGGGGTTCCAGCTCGGATACGTTCTGATCAGGGATGGAGTTTTGAGAGTGTATTGATCCAGCAGTTGTGTGGCTTTTATGGCATAGAGAAATCTTGTACTATACCATACCATCCATCTGGGAATGGGCAGTGTGAGCGTTTTAATAGAATGCTTCATGATCTGTTGCGCACGCTGCCCGTGTCTCAAAAGCATCATTGGGGTTCTTGTTTGCCCCAGGTTTTGTATGCTTATAATACGACGCTGCATCAGGCAACTGGTGAGTCTCCTTTTTTGTTGATGTTTGGTCAGGAGACAAGGCTTCCGGTTGATTTTCTGTTGGGTCGAGTTCAGGAGCCTGTGGGTGGTTTTGTTCATGAGCAGGTCTGGGAGCACCAGACCCGCTTGCAGATGGCTTTTGATGGAGCCCGGGATCGGCTGAAGGCCGCTGCAGAGCGGCGTAAGAAGGATTATGATCAGCGTGTCCGTCATGTTCCCCTGAAGGAGGGCCAGTTGGTCTGGTTGCGAGATTTGGGGTACGGGGCCGTCATAAGATCCAGGACCAGTTGTCCTCTGTGATGTATCGTGTCCTGAGGGCACCACAGGAAGAAGGGACTGTTTATACAATTGCCCCTAAGGATGATTTAACCAGAGCCAAGCAGGTTCATCGCTTGTTGTTGAAGGTAGTGGTAGGGCTTGGGTCCCCTGATGAGGTTGTGGCCCATTCTCTGCCCCCTGTGGAGTTTTCTCCACCTGTGGTGGAGCCATTAGAGGACAGGTGGTGGCGTAATGGCGGGTGGTTGGTGTCAGGATCTGAGGACCCTGCGTCTACTTCAGTTGTGCGGGAAGTGGTGACTCCGCCTGCTCCTCAGGTGGAGGGGGTGGGAGAGGTGACCCAGGTTGCCCCTCAGGTGGAGGGTGCGGAGGTTGAGTTTACCTGCTTCCCCGCAGTTGAGTCCACCAGTAGATCCAGTGGTTGCTGCGCCACCTCTGCCAGTGGAGTCTAGTACGTCTTCCCTCCCCCCTAGTGTAGCGGTTGTACTTCGGCGGACGACTAGGGTTACTGCGGGTCATCATTCTAATATTCATCATCTTCCACGGTCTGCAGTGCAAGTGGGTCCTTCTGGCCCTATGTAATATAGGTGGTATGGTTAAGGAATGGGGTCTATTCCTTCGTCGGGGCGATGATACAATTTGTGAGGGTGGATTGTAGCAGGATGGATGACCTTAATGATGTTCAGCTGGTGGATTGAGTGCAGCTGATTGTGGCAGAGGAGTGTTTGTATAAAAGAGGGAGTGTGTGTGTGCTCTTCTTTCTCTTTCTGGAGACTGACTGCAGGTGTTTGGACGTGTTCACTTCCACATTCCCATAAATACAGAGACCTCTGTGTGGGCTGTCGTTGGCGGTGCGCTGCTGAGTTTGTGGTGCTCTTGACGCTCTGGGGTGGCGTCGATTTACAGCTGATTACTGTGACGGACGGTTCGGATTTTGGACCAAACTGTGGAAGGAGGCCCTGCTGCTTTGCTCTGGTGCTCTGCTGAAAGATTTCGTCCTGTGAGAGCGGTGGATGTGCTCTGTTTGCTGCGGCGGCTTTACGCTCAGTGTGGACATTTGGAAAACTCTACCAGCTGCGTGTGCTGCCGGGCTGCGTGATGCAAGGGTGCCCTCATGTGGTCATAATCGGTGGTGTTTTAAATTAGTTTTTATAAAATTGTTTTTTTAACTAGAAATTTAATTAATTCTTTTTTTGTATTTGGGAACCACGTCTGTCTCAATTACAACGAACCTGTGTGTCTTAGGTTGAAGTTATTCAATTGTCGAATTCCCTGGGTGAAATTCCCAGGGTGGTGTCAGAAGTCCGACATATCATGTTCATTCATGATTTCTAATTGTCTTGACAATTAGGAGTAACTTGTCTGCTTTGCCACACCAGCATCCCATCAAATACTTTTACTGTGAAAGGCATGTTAGTGTTCCTTGTGATTGAGTTTAACTTTGAGTTTAACACTGAGGAGACATTAGCTTAAATCCTTTTTTCTTTTTTTCTTTTTCTTTTTTGCTGAAAACGGTGAATTTCCACACAATTTCTACAAAGTTTCAGTAAGTACATAAGCTGAATAAAATCTTATATTTGCTGCGAGTTCAAGTTTAAACTGTGTTCAGGAGGTGGAGTACTGTGTTTCAAATATTTTAAATGTTCTGTTTAATTTGTTTTGAATCTCTTCCAAAAAGCTATTTAATAGGAATCCTTTTATTTTCATATGATTGATAATAAAACTGATTAAAAAAACAAACAAACAAAAAAAATGAAACACGATATTCTAATAATAATAATAATATTATAACATATAAATCAAAACATAGACCTAATTGACATAAAAAGTGCTTATTATGAACTCACTCCTTTAGTATGTTTTGGGGGGATTTATTTTCAAAACATTTATTTTGAAGTTTTTTTGGGACCACCTCCAATCATTTGAATTTTAAAAAGCATGGAATTAGTTTGTGGTTATCTTTACAAAACACACTAAGGAACGTTGCCTTACTTTATCACCAACTCCGACCAAATTAGACAGTTAATGATAACAACCTTGAACAGTGTGACATTAATCATCAAATGACAGCAAACAAATTTATTAACTAATACCTTTCTTTGTTCAGTATCATTTTAATTTGATGTGCCAACACCAGACTGAATCTTGTTCCTTATTTACAGTGCAAGTGATATTTGCCCCCCCCGAGTAAAAAAAAAAAAGTTTCCTATGGGCACTGCACTAGTATTAAGTCATTATCAGGAGGGCCTACATCACCTTTGTGATGCTATGTGCCACAAAACACTGGTTGGGTGGCCGACAAAATTTGGCAGCTCTATAACGACAACGCACCTGCCCATTCTGCTCCACTAAATCAGGCTTTGCTGGTCAAATATAACACTCTCGTCATTCATCAGGGTCCCTCCTCAAAATGACACAAAAATGGAATAAATTTGAGTCACAGGAAGACATCATATGGAGCATTATGGACCAGCTGGACAACGTTCCAAAAGAGGCCTTCCAGGAATGCTTCCACCACTGGCAGAAGTGTGTGTGTGCGCTGGGAGAAGGTGTGTATGATTTCTGACGCTGTGTTGATTTCAGAAACACCAAATCAAATTCAGTTTTCCTGCCTTTATTGGATTTTTTTTGGTTGCTGTTTTTGACCTCTAGCCCTGTTTTTGGACCATCTGCCACTGTCACCTATCTGACTAACCTCCTACATAGTGACCTTTGACCTCTTTACGGTTCTCAAATAAAGACGTATTTTATGCCAAACCATCTTCATCTCTGCGTTGGGGTCTAAACCATTGTCCACTCATGACAGCTGTGTGTTTATTCTTTTTTCTTTTTTTTAAAACCACAAATACACTGCTTCAATTTAAATACAGAATAAGTCACAATTTCAGATGATCAGCGTGGACACACTTTTTCTTAAGAGGCTGTATTTTATTCAGTGTATTGCGTTGGAATACCTTGATTAGCTCCTTACAGTGGTTATGGGCATGCTCCATGTATTCTTTTTTGTGTGTGTGGGAGTGTTACAGCGCCACATACAAGCCCAACGTTTATACTACAGCATTTTCAGTCATGCAAGGTTTACGGAGCACTCTGACAGGAATTAAATGAACTCTTACGGCAAAGACAGGTAGGAACTTAGCGCACATGTGCAACACCACAGTCTGTGCTGTTGCATAACAAGGATGGCTAAATTCCAAAAATTGAGATGGACAGAAAATGTGCGATGGACACATTCCTGGCCCACAGATTTGGAAACACTACAATAAAAATGTGAGTCCATTTGATTTTTTCTTCTTCTTTTTTAATGATACCCTTAGTTTAGGGTTTTTGTGCATTGTTGTGTACTTTTAATCTACGAACAGAGTGTAGATTTGTAGCAGACTTTGAACCCAAAATAAGACGCTTTAGTCAACAGTGAGCAAAATGTTTAATGGGAAGCAGCAGTGACATCTGGTTGGTCTTGATTTTAAGCAAATGGTCCCATCACCCCTTTTATTTTTGCTTCTGTGAAAATGACAAGAGAAGAATTTAAAGTGAAATTAAAAAAAGTATTTACTCTTACACATTGTTGCATACATGCAGTACATGTTGAGCAATATTTCTGAGAATAATTTTGGGTCAAGATCTGGCTAAGTCTTGGTGTGGGTCCAGACCAAGGGGTCTGTTCTTTGAGCTTTGATTGTCACCCTGTCTTTGATCTATAATTCGAATTCTTTTGGATGTGGTCTAACCAGGATGTCTGCTTAGTTCAGTGATCAGGGTCAAAGGTTATGATCTTCTCTTTCTTCCTGATTTATTTGACCTTGACTGTAGAAGCAAGGCCAGACAGATAACCAGCCATCAGAATCAAAAATTGGCCGTCAAATTCAAAGGTTAGCAATCAAATACAACAGGTTGAAAGACATTAAATTTAACCAGACAATATGCGCTGACCTTCAAACCACATATCGCCATCAGCAAGCAGGGTTTACATGCATCATGAACCCGCTTATGTTAGGGCCCCGTCACACAAGAGCACGAATGAACCCGAATGCGGTTCAAATGACCCAAATGGGAAGAACAGTCAGAATTCGAGCCGTAGTCATATGGGACAGACATTGGTACAGTCAGGTACAAATGGCGTACGCAGACCCAGAATGTGTTTCGAAGCTGCCTTGAATGATTTGCGCACATTCGGAGTGCAGCAGATCCCGAATCCAGGTCGACTACCCAGAGTGCAGGTCCAATGCGGCCGCTCTCTCTCTCTCGTACCCACCAGAGAATCTGGCGCACATGCTGAGCACACATGCAGCTGAGCGCACGTGTTCCAGCCAGCTGCACGTGCGGTGGTTCGGTCACCTGTCCTGAGTGCAAGTGCCACATGCTTCCAATTTCATATGGATGCGGCCATGGTGCCAGCTACATCACTGTATTACGTTACTGATCTACACTCAACAAAAATATAAACGCAACACTTTTGGTTTTGCTCCCATTTTGTATGAGATGAACTCAAAGAGCTAAAACTTTTTCCACATACACAATATCACCATTTCCCTCAAATGTTGTTCACAGACCAGTCTAAATCTGTGATAGTGAGCACTTCTCCTTTGCTGAGATAATCCATCCCACCTCACAGGTGTGCCATACCAAGATGCTGATTAGACACCATGATTAGTGCACAGGTGTGCCTTAGACTGTCCACAATAAAAGGCCACTCTGAAAGGTGCAGTTTTGTTGGTCTTGTTAGGAGAGACGGCATCCATCCCACTTTGGATGGAGCAGCTCTCATTTCTAGAAATCTGGCCAATTTTCTTAAATCCTCCAAACCGTGACTATCCAGGGTTGGGACCAGGAAGCAGAGTTGTAGTCTTACACACCTCTCTGCAGCTTCTCTCCCCCTACCATCTCCACATTACCCCATCCCTGTAGAGATGGTGCCTGCTCCCAGACCACCAATAACCAGTAAAAATCTATTTAAGCATAAAAATTCAAAAAGAAAAAATAATATAGCACCTTCAACTGCACCACAGACTAAAACAGTTAAATGTGATCTATTAAACATTAGATCTCTCTCTTCTAAGTCCCTGTTAGTAAATGATATAATAATTGATCAACATATTGATTTATTCTGCCTTACAGAAACCTGGTTACAGCAGGATGAATGTTAGTTTAAATGAGTCAACACGCCCGAGTCACACTAACTGCCAGAACGCTCGTAGCACGGGCCGAAGCAGGGGATTAGCAGCAATCTTCCATTCCAGCTTATTAATTAATCAAAAACCCAGACAGAGCTTTAATTCATTTGAAAGCTTGACTCTTAGTCTTTTCCAACCAAATTGGAAGTCCCAAAAACCAGTTTTATTTATTATCTATCATCCACCTGGTCGTTACTGTGAGTTTCTCTGTGAATTTTCAGACCTTTTGTCTGACTTAGTGCTTAGCTCAGATAAGATAATTATAGTGGGCGATTTTAACATCCACACAGATGCTGAGAATGACAGCCTCAACACTGCATTTAATCTGCTATTAGACTCAATTGGCTTTGCTCAAAATGTAAATGAGTCCACCCACCACTTTAATCATATCTTAGATCTTGTTCTGACTTATGGTATGGAAATAGAAGACTTAACAGTATTCCCTGAACACTCGCTTCTGCCTGATCATTTCTTAATAACATTTACATTTACTCTGATAGACTACCCAGCAGTGGGGAATAAGTTTCATTACACTAGAAGTCTTTCAGAAAGCGCTGTAACTAGGTTTAAGGATATGATTCCTTTATGTTCTCTAATGCCATATACCAACACAGGGCAGAGTAGCTACCTAAACTCTGTAAGTGAGATAGAGTATCTCGTCAATAGTTTTACATCCTCATTGAAGACAACTTTGGATGCTGTAGCTCCTCTGAAAAAGAGAGCCTTAAATCAGAAGTGCCTGACTCCGTGGTATAACTCACAAACTCGCAGCTTAAAGCAGATAACCCGTAAGTTGGAGAGGAAATGGCGTCTCACTAATTTAGAAGATCTTCACTTAGCCTGGGAAAAGAGTCTGTTGCTCTATAAAAAAGCCCTCCGTAAAGCTAGGACATCTTACTACTCATCACTAATTGAAGAAAATAAGAACAACCCCAGGTTTCTTTTCAGCACTGTAGCCAGGCTGACAAAGAGTCAGAGCTCTGTTGAGCTGAGTATTCCTTTAACTTTAACTAGTAATGACTTCATGACTTTCTTTGCTAATAAAATTTTAACTATTAGAGAAAAAATTACTCATAACCATCCCAAAGACGTATCATTATCTTTGGCTGCTTTCAGTGATGCCGGTATTTGGTTAGACTCTTCTCTCCGATTGTTCTGTCTGAGTTATTTTCATTAGTTACTTCCTCCAAACCATCAACATGTCTATTAGACCCCATTCCTACCAGGCTTCTCAAGGAAGCCCTACCGTTAATTAATGCTTCGATCTTAAATATGATCAATCTATCTTTATTAGTTGGCTATGTACCACAGGCTTTTAAGGTGGCAGTAATGAAACCATTACTTAAAAAGCCATCACTTGATCCAGCTATCTTAGCTAATTATAGGCCAGTCTCCAACCTTCCTTTTCTCTCAAAAATTCTTGAAAGGGTAGTTGTAAAACAGCTAACTGATCATCTGCAGAGGAATGGTCTATTTGAAGAGTTTCAGTCAGGTTTTAGAATTCATCATAGTACAGAAACAGCATTAGTGAAGGTTACAAATGATCTTCTTATGGCCTCAGACAGTGGACTCATTTCTGTGTTTGTTCTGTTAGACCTCATTACTGCTTTTGATACTGTTGACCATAAAATTTTATTACAGAGATTAGAGCATGCCATAGGTATTAAAGGCACTGCGGTGGTTTGAATCATATTTATCTAATAGATTACAATTTGTTCATGTAAATGGGGAATCTTCTTCAAAGACTAAGGTTAATTATGGAGTCCCACAAGGTTCTGTGCTAGGACCAATTTTATTCACTTTATACATGTTTCCCTTAGGCAGTATTATTAGAAAGCATTGCTTAAATTTTCATTGTTAGGCAGATGATACCCAGCTTTATCTATCCATGAAGCCAGAGGACACACACCAATTAGCTAACATGCAGGATTGTCTTACAGACAAAAGACATGGATGACCTCTAATTTCCTGCTTTTAAACTCAGATAAAACTGAAGTTATTGTACTTGGCCCCACAAATCTTAGAAACCTGGTGTCTAACCAGATCCTTACTCTGGATGGCATTACCCTGACCTCTAGTAATACTGTGAGAAATCTTGGAGTCATTTTTGATCAGGATATGTCATTCAGTGCGCATATTAAACAAATATGTAGGACTGCCTTTTTGCATTTGCGCAATATCTCTAAAATTAGAAAGGTCTTGTCTCAGAGTGATGCTGAAAAACTAATTCATGCATTTATTTCCTCTAGGCTGGACTATTGTAATTCATTATTATCAGGTTGTCCTAAAAGTTCCCTGAAAGGCCTTCAGTTAATTCAAAATGCTGCAGCTAGAGTACTGACGGGGACTAGAAGGAGAGAGCATATCTCACCCATATTGGCCTCTCTTCATTGGCTTCCTGTTAATTCTAGAATAGAATTTAAAATTCTTTTTCTTACTTATAAGGTTTTGAATAATCAGGTCCCATCTTATCTTAGGGACCTCATAGTACCATATCACCCCAATAGAGCGCTTCGCTCTCAGACTGCAGGCTTACTTGTAGTTCCTAGGGTTTGTAAGAGTAGAATTGGAGGCAGAGCCTTCAGCTTTCAGGCTCCTCTCCTGTGGAACTAGCTTCCAATTCAAATCAGGGAGACAGACACCCTCTCTACTTTTAAGATTAGGCTTAAAACTTTCCTTTTTGCTAAAGCTTATAGTTAGGGCTGGATCAGGTGACCCTGAACCATCCCTTAGTTATGCTGCTATAGACTTAGACTGCTGGGGGGTTCCCATGATGCACTGAGTGTGTCTTTCTCTTTTTGCTCTGTATGCACCACTCTGCATTTAATCATTAGTGATTGATCTCTGCTCCCCTCCACAGCATGTCTTTTTCCTGGTTCTCTCCCTCAGCCACAACCAGTCCCAGCAGAAGACTGCCCCTCCATGAGCCTGGTTCTGCTGGAGGTTTCTTCCTGTTAAAAGGGAGTTTTTCCTTCCCACTGTTGCCAAGTGCTTGCTCACAGGGGTTCGTTTTGACCGTTGGGGTTTTTCCGTAATTATTGTATGGCCTTGCCTTACAATATAAAGCGCCTTGGGGCAACTGTTTGTTGTGATTTGGCGCTATATAAATGAAATTGATTTGATTTGTTTTATTGGGGGGGGGGATACCAGTCAGTATCTGGTGTGACCACCATTTGCCTCATGCAGTGCAACACATCTCCTTCGAATAGAGTTGATCAGGTTGTCAATTGTGGCCTGTGGAATGTTGGTCCACTCCTCTTCAATGGCTGTGCGAAGTTGCTGGATATTGGCAGGAACTGGTACACGCTGTCATATATGCCGGTCCAGAGCATCCCAAACATGCTCAATGGGTGACATGTCCGGTGAGTATGCCGGCCATGCAAGAACTGGGACATTTTCAGCTTCCAAGGATTGTGTAGAGATCCTTGCAACATGGGGCCGTGCATTATTCTGCTGCAACATGAGGTGATGTTCTTGGATGTATGGCACAACAATGGGCCTCAGGATCTCGTCACGGTATCTCTGTGCATTCAAAATGCCATTCATAAAATGCACCTGTGTTCTTCGTCCATAACAGACGTCTGCCCATACCATAACCCCACCGCCACCATGGGCCACTCGATCCACAACACTGACATCAGAAAACCGCTCACCCACACGACGCCACACACGCTGTCTGCCATCTGCCCTGAACAGTGTGAACCGGGATTCATCCGTGAAGAGAACACCTCTGCAACATGCCAAATGCCAGCGAATGTGAGCATTTGCCCACTCAAGTCGGTTACGACGACGAACTGGTCAGGTCGAGACCCCGATGAGGACGACGAGCATGCAGATGAGCTTCCCTGAGACGGTTTCTGACAGTTTGTGCAGAAATTCTTTGGTTATGCAAACCGATTGTTTCAGCAGCTGTCCGAGTGGCTGGTCTCAGACGATCTTGGAGGTGAACATGCTGGATGTGGAGGTCCTGTGCTGGTGTGGTTACACGTGGTCTGCGGTTGTGAGGCTGGTTGGATGTACTGCCAAATTCTCTGAAACGCCTTTGGAGACGGCTTATGGTAGAGAAATGAACATTCAATACACGAGCAACAGCTCTGGTTGACATTCCTGCTGTCAGCATGCCAATTGCACGCTCCCTCAAATCTTGCAACATCTGTGGCATTGTGCTGTGTGATAAAACTGCACCTTTCAGAGTGGCCTTTTATTGTGGGCAGTCTAAGGCACACCTGTGCACTAATCATGGTGTCTAATCAGCATCTTCATATCGCACACCTGTGAGGTGGGATGGATTATCTCAGCAAAGGAGAAGTGCTCACTATCACAGATTTAGACTGGTTTGTGAACAATATTTGAGGGAAATGGTGATATTGTGTATGTGGAAAAAGTTTTAGATCTTTGAGTTCATCTCATACAAAATGGGAGAAAAACCAAAAGTGTTGCGTTTATATTTTTGTTGAGTGTATGTGTAATGATTACTGACACATATGTCAAAAGGGGGAATAAATAAAAGTTTAAAGATGACTGTTTGCCCACCTGCGCCTCTCCTGTGCCTTTCAGTCCAGCCCGGCTGCAGGCTAGCTGGCATGCACTGAGCGAGCCGTTCCAATGGTGACTATTTATTCTATTCATACTGTGATGGCTTCTTGATACAGTTGCGATGTCAGTCCTTCATATGTGTTACTGTGATATGATCACTCGGTTGGTATTTCAGCTGTGACAGCCTGTTCAGCCGTACGTGTAGTGCTGCTGAGACACACTGACTTGCTGCACAGTCCACCTGACTGGGCTTTTACAGATACATGGTCCTTCCCTCTCATGGGTTACATAATGTATGTGAATTATGATGACCATCATAGCTGTAACACCACGTGCAACTGCATGGTGCCCTGCCCCATGGCAAGTCAAAGGCTATGTGCGGTGCGCCACTTGCACCCATAATGAGCATGATATTACAGATCCATTGTCAGTCCACCTCATGTGTCAGAGGATGTATTGCCGTGCATGTTGGACACAATGATACAGGTACATTATCTGTCCAATTAGTGGGGGCGTCATTGTACCTGTAATCTCGAGCCTATTATGGATGTGACAGCCCGTTCAGCTGTGCGCAGTGTAGTGCGGCTCTGAGACGCACTGACTGGCTGTGACACATGGTGTATTCAGTGTGATTGTGCAATGTTCACATCTAGTGCACATAATGATTGCATGCCACAGATTTTGCACATTACAATATTTCCTTTGCGCGCCCCAAACAGGATGCATGGGGGGTCCAGCTCATCGGGGGCACAAATGGGACGTGCCGGCAGGATTTGCTGTGCCTGATCCATTTCGCGGTTCCCTTGAACACGACCAGAATGCTCCAAGTGCAATCAGACTGCGGTACGGCTGCCCTTCAACCACTGTTCGAGTTTTCCCCAGTTTGACTGCAGCTCGACAGTTGTGTGCATATTCAATGCATTCGTGCTGGCCATGCGAATGTGCCCGACTTTCTGGAGTGCACACACGAATGCTTTAAGAGGGGTTCGAACGAAGCTCAAATGTTGTTTGTGCATTTGGGCTCATTCATGTCATATGTGTGACGGGGAGGACGGTCGAGACATTCGACCAGGAGTCAATGTGCTCAAACAAGTTGTACAGCCCCTCAAATGCAGTCTGAATGCTTCGAATTGCCGTACAACTATTACGACTGCAATCAGATTGCGATACAACGGCAACTCCACCGCCACTGGAATGTTTTCCAACATGAGCGCAACACAAATGTAGAGTGCATGTGCTCTGGCACACGAATGTGCCAACTGCTGTAAAAATGCTGTACGAGGTGTTTGAGCACAGCTTGAATTTGCACGACTGTTGTTTGAATTCATATTCGTATGTCATTCGGGCTAATTTGTGCTCTCATGTGATGGGGTATAAGGCACGTCTGAGTGTTGCACCCTTTAAATACCAGAAATAAACTTCACTTGACTTTAGACCAGGTTTCTTGCTGGTCAGTGGTGCAAACTCTCATCAGTCCTGTCCCTGACAACACCGCATTTCTGGAACTGTACCCCCGTGAGCACACAGATGAGCACTATTCTGTTCAGTCTTTCTCCGAATGCTGGATGTGAAAACCACAACAGCGTCGGGCGGAAAAGACACAGGGTGTTTGTTGAAGAGGATGAGGTCCTTTGAGTCAGAGATGTTATTCTCTTTTGGTTGTGGAAAGAATCTTTGGGTGTGTTTCTGGGTGTGGAGGTCTTTGGACACAGAATTGAGTGTTCTTACATTCCTCTCCATCACTTGATGGAGATACAGATCCCTTTATGTTGAAAGGGTGCTCGGTTCCTGGATCCTGCTGAAAGAAACAGAAGACAGTGTTTCAAGAAGCATCAGTGAGCTGTTGGTTCACACATTATTTAAAATATGTGGTGCAAGCAGTTAGTATGTAATGAAAAGGTCCTCAGGTTCAGGCCAGTTGTGCCCGTTCTTCTTATCCGTCTGGATTTGGGTCAGAAAGGGCATCTGGTGTCAAACGTGCCAAATTAAGAGAAGTGGAAAAACCCAGTTCCGATGACTAAAAGTTCATTGAAATGTTCATGTAAAACACTCTCTTCAGCCAGGTAGATGACCTGTCACCTACCTGGCTGAAGAGAGTGGATGGAACAAATATTTGGTGGGACTTTTAATCACTGAAGCTGGGGTTTTCCACCTCTGCAAATCAACATGTGGACTTTTTGCAGCAAACCCCAAAGGAGAACCATATCTGGTCTGGGAGCATGCAGTGGTGCCGCTCATCGCCGCATCTGTCTCATTACAGGACCACCTTGGGTACCAGAAGTTCTAGAGGAACTTCTAGAGGAACACCAACTTGATGCAAAAATACTGTTTGTCTGGAGTGTAGGGAAGGTACCTACATGAAAAAGTAATGACACTGCCTAACGGAAAACATTCCAAGCTTGAAGTAGATACAGTATAATTCATGTGAGTATCTTGCTTGTTACTGAAATTATTACGCATGAGACAGAACTTTTCAGGCGACCCTTGTCTAACTTTACCTGTATGACAAATTCGACTTACTCGTACTGATGTTGAGGTCGCCTTCTCCTGTGGACGTGAGGAGAAGGCGACCTCAACAAATATGAGGAATTTCATCTTTAAACCATTCCAAGGATGTGAAGGAACATAACATAACACAGTGGCCATTTGCATGTCATCATTTACAGATTTGTTTGCCTTCTTCCTGCAAGGACTTTGACATGGGACTGACCACAGACCAAAGTAAACGAGTTGTTTTCACAAGAGTAGCAGCGTTCCGTGCTGTAGGGCCCTTCTCCAGTTGGACTTGTTGGTTATGTGGACATAAAACTAAATTTTTAAAAAAATGGGAAAAACTGCACATTTATGTCCTAAAAATAAAAAATTTGTGCTTTGGGGAAAATTTTGACAAATTAAAGTCTTTTTAAAGCACTTAACTAATGAAGTATTTGATTAAGCAGAGGAATAAAAGTTCAACCAAAAACAACAAACTTCAGTCTAATTATTAAACACAGCTTAAAGTCAAATTTTTAAAGCATTTCATTTCATTTGATAGTAACATAGACTTATAGGCTACATACTGTTTGTGGCGTCGGCTTCGTTGTGTTGTCATGTGTCCCTGAAGCCACCTCTATGTCCTGAAGGTCAAAACATTATTAAAAAACATTGAGCCTTAATCTGTTTGCAAAATATCAATTTCACATTTTAATGATCAATTCCAAAGGACAATATGTGAGTTTTTAAGAGTGTGGAATCTTTTATTTTATGGTTTTCGACAAATTTTTGACAGCAAGTATTATTTTGTCAGGTACACATCATTATTATAACGTTTCAGGAAGCTCCTTTATGACATCACATGATAAGAGTGGCTTGTTGTAGAGGAATTATGTTGTATGCTTCTCATCACTTCATCGTTTGCCGGAATTTCCAACTGTCACAAACAAATGGAAGCCATGCAGTGTTATGTCAGAATAACGGACAGTATGACACCCTCAAACCTTCTGAACAATGAACATTTCTTACCATTGTCCTATTAGACATCACACCAAAAAGAGGGAATATTCCTCCATCATCCCACTGATGAAAGAAAAAGAAGTTATAGTTATTAAGGCTGAATGTGAGTACTTTTCCAAGTTCTGTGTTTCTGTAGCAGTGTTGGAACATTTTGTTGACTCTGTTCCTGCAGGGACTTTGACACTGTGAGGCAACAAGGCAGCAAAAGGAGTCATGATTTCCTCTAGTTTGTTCATCAGTTCTTTGAAGAAATAAAATGTTCATTGGTTTAAGTCAAAAAGCTTCAACACTGAAATCTGCAAGCAGTAAAGTCACATTTCAGTGTGTGTATCAATTTAGAATGAGAGACTTGGTCAAAGTCTGGCTCTCTACAAATTAAGGACAGAAAATAAGATAAAAATAAATCAGAACTTTTTTAAAAGGTTAAAAACATACAAACAATAAGACTTTCGTACCGGAACCGTTTTTGACGGTGTGACCAAAATAAATCCCACCAAACAGAGCAGTGTGAGTCCTCTCATCGTATCAATCAGCATCTCATGGACACACACAAGCTTTATATTGTGACGTCAGTGGGCGGAGTCTGACTTAGATCACAAACGTTTTGACTTATTTCAATACGTACAGTAAATTTGCCGAGACAGTCAAACTAAATCCTTTTTGTCAACCTTAATATTTGTGAAATAATTCCACACACACACACACACACACACACACACACACACACACACACACACACACACACACACACACACACACACACACACAAATCATTTTTTACAGTATATCCAAGTGTGATTTACTATGTGCTATATGACAAATACTTTTATGTTACAGAATTGTGAGCTTTTTCTATGATGTTCAAATATTGTCGATGTCCTGCACTAAGTGGCATAATTGATAAATTCATCCAATCACATGATTTGAGATGACTGGTTGACTCCTCCCCATTTTATAAATCTGAGGTCTATCTTAAGTAATTGTGTGATTTTTAGGGCACATTTCCTGTGTGGGTGTGACTTTTCCTTCTTTTATGAATCCATGCATTTTATCCTGGTACAAGAAGCAGTGATGGTAGACCAAGCAGCTCAACCCACACTTTCCTATGCTTGGCCAAGTCTTCTAACTCTTCCTGGGAGGTACTATTCCCAAGCCAGCTGGAAAATATAACCCGTGCAGTGTGACCTGGGTCGTTCTGGGGCTTTCTCCCAGTTGGATGTGCCTGGAAGACCTCCTTAGGGAGATGAACAGATGACCAGGGTGCATTCTCACCAGATGCCTGATCCACCTCAGCTGGTTGCTTTTGATGCTGATGAAGAAGCGGCTCTACTCAGAGTCCCTCATGGATATTTGAGATTTTTGTGCACCCTGAGTGTAAAAAATAAACCAGAAAATCAAATCCTGATACCCGATGGAGAGATCTCATTACCACCATTTGTATCCATGTATAAATGAAATTTTGTTGTTTGCCTGCAGGAGGCGACGCCTCCTTTTGAGCTGAAGCTCCGTCTGCAGAAAATCCACAGACTCCATGCAGTCGTACAGCAGAGAGAAGTGCGTTTGATGCCACAGTGCACCAGAAACAAAATGTTGTCATCTTTTGTAATTTGGTGCAGTGATTACTATCTGGCCTGTAGAGGGCAGTATATCTTCACTGTTAGTTTGAGAAACAAGAGCTAACAAGCTGCTTCTTGCAACCAACCAGTGTTTGTCTTCAGTATGACCATATGTTAAAGTGTTTTCCGGCTTTATGTCTTAGTGGACTTTTTATGTCCATGCAACAAGAAGACACCCAAAGTACTGGCCGGTAGCTGAAATAACTGATAAAATCCACACTCAGTCCTTTCCTGCCCTGTGACTATGAGCCATTCTATCTTCATGTACTGTAAACACCAGGTTTTATTTACCCGGCATTGATTTCGGCCTGTGGTGCACCAGCATGTTTTGTACCGGGGTACCATCTGAGGTCAGAGGCCGCGTTTCTTCCCATCGTAAGGGATAAGTGGTTTAACCTCCAAGCAGCTGACAGCCGGCCTGTTTGAGGAGGGCAGGATTAGAGGAGATAGAACTCTGCTGACAGGGAAACTATGACTCAGATTAGGAGTCCCCAGGAACAGGGAACCTGAGCAGCAAATTGAAGGTGCACTCTTCAGAATAAATAAATAATCTGCTTTTAGGAATTAAAATTTGCAGACTCTTGGTCCTCTGTGATTCATGGTTCCATTTCTGCAACAGGTGCATATTAATTTAGTAACCAGCAACTGTTTTCTGTGTAAAGATTCAGTAGTTTAATAGCATCTTGTGCAGAGTTTGCACCAACACTCCCTCTGATTTTTTGCATGTGGTCTGATTGTTTCTCTCCCGGTTACATTTCTGGCATGGCAGCATGTGCACATTTAGTACATGTGACACCTGTGTGTGCACATTTAGTTGTGAGTCCCACGCTGTGAAACTGTTGCCCCTCCCCACATTTACACAGACACAGCAGCTGTTGATTTATTTATTTATTTGTTTATATTTATTGAGGATAGTAGTGACTGTCCAGAAATTCCTCCAGAATTCACTTTAAGGGGTTAAAAATGTCTCCTGCCAAGAATGTGGTCAGACTGCAATCCATGTCTAGTTTATCCCACACAGAGAGCCTTTCGAACTGTTAAAAGGCTCCAACTGCCGTTCCTTCAATGTGATGTGGAGCACAGAGGGTTGAGTAGGAGAGGCCGAGGGGTAAAGCTTTGATTCAGAAATTTGAGAAGGGGCAAACATAGTGGTGGTGGTGGTGGTGGAGGTGTGTGTGTGTGTGTGGGGGGGGGGGGGGGGGGGGGGGGGTTGTTGATAGCACCTTTTAAATTTTGAACATCTTTGTTTTAGCTTCTTTTAAAAAAAACATAACTCACTACATTTTTAAAAAACTTTTTCTCTTTCATCTCAAATGGAAAACAAATCTACAACGGCATAAAACATTTCATGTACTGTGACATGACTAATCATCACTTTTACAGCCAGAGCCTTAAGTCCTGTTCCTCAAAAGTGTCATTGCAGGGTCCTGACTCCAACACACAGCTGTCATTTAAGACTTAAAATATTTGTAACTGATGTGTTATATAAAATTTCTTTTTTTTTGAAAAGAACAAACATAATGTCAAATCAAAACAACAACATTAGATTTTCTCATTTTTACCCAAGGCCAAAATATGGCCATCGGGTATTGCGAAGAATTTGCGTCCATCTGTCCATCCGTCCATTCATCTGTGCTCATCATAACTCCAGTCATATTATAGCCAGTATCTTCAAATTCACAGGGAGCATTGTTGGGACACAGGCATTGAACAAGTTCAAAGATGGTTAACCTTGACCTACTCTAAGGGGTCAAAAGGTCACATTTATTCTACACACTCATTGACTACATACTTCATGCGGCTGAGGGTCCTTTAGCATTGTGTTCTACATTTCCTTTTTACAGAACAGAACATACAAAACAATGAAGAGTGTCTCTGCACAAAATGGACAAATTAATAAAAACAGAGGAAAAAATAAATAAAAGTATGAAATTACAAGCATAATCCATTGAGTATAGGAATTGTATAAAAATGTATTTGCTACAAATGGGAAATTAACTAGAGATGAAACCAGTTTTTTGTACCATGCTGTAAACACTGTAAAGTTGGGGATTTTAACATGTGGGTCTATGGCAGTGTTTCTCAATTTCGGTCCTCGGGAACCACCGAACTGGCATTTTCCATCTCTACCTGCACCGCGGTGAAAATACCATGGTGCAGGGAGAGATGGAAAATACCAGGTTGATGGTTCCCGAGGACTGGAATTGAGAAACACTGGGTCTATAGGAAGAACCTCACTTTTGGAGTTGGCTTCAAGCAGCCTTTCAAGAAGCTGCAAAATTTGCCACTTCCGCGCTGGCTTAATTTTGCAGCATGGTCAGGATGGCCTGGTGTCATCTTTTGCCCATGGAGAACTGATACTAATATTAACTATTTAAATATGTCTGAAACATCCGACTCTGATGGACTGAAACATTTGAAACTGATTCTCAGCTGGAACTGGTTCTCCATTCTCATCTCTGGTCTTGGCTTCAGACAGCTTCACTGTTCCAGTTATATGCTTTTGAAAATGTTCGCCTTTATTATTATTATTATTATTATTATTATTATTATTATTATTATTATTATTATAGTGATCGTCTCCTTTTAGGTTTTGCCGTCTGGACTTTCTGCAGCACTCCTCATTAGAATTCCCTCTCCGTCCACCGACACCTCCTTCGGTGGGAGGCACCGCGCAATTGCGCACAAACGCGCCCATCGAGCGCTCGCTCGCTCACACTTTGCGCTCCGGTAGATCGCGGTGCAGGGAAGTCGCCCTTGCGCATACGTGCACGTCATCGGCTCGGGGTCCGGTTCGTCGGTGAGAAACCGGTCCAGCATGCGCACGTGCACGGCGTGAACCGGCATCGGGGTTTCGGGCTTCGTTTGTCTCGGATACGACAAAATACCCGACGTTCCGGCGCAGCTCGCGTTAAAAAGGTGAGTGCATGAGTTTGTCACGCGTCTGTTTTCTGCATCTGCATGGAAGGAAAAAAGAAAAGGAAAAACCTGACAGGAGCTTTGACACATCACATATTTCTTCTTTTTTTTTCATAATGTGGATTTAGAGTGCAATTAATACATGATCCCCCTCCAAAATGCACTCATGATCAGAAAGTGAGCTGCAGCTTATTAAAAATGATTATGTTATTGGAAAGCTGAAAGAGTTGTGGAGTGGGGGGGGGGGGGGGGCAGTTTTCATCAGAAAAGCACACACCCGGTGGTGCTCAATATTTCACATGACACGGCACACTTCTTAAATTTTAAAGATTTGCTTCAGGAAACCTAGATAAATCTAAACATTTGAGAATCTGCATAAATATCTCAGTCATCTCATTTGAAGTTATAGTGCAGCAGATAACCAAATATTTACAGAGGAAGTCTTCAAATGGTGATAGAAGCACCAAATTCGGTACAAATGCTTCTTAGACATTACTCCTTTGAAGAAAAAAAAATTAAAAAAACAGGACTGGCCACTTTAATTTTCAATAGGTGGCCAGGTAGGGGTAAATTGAAGAATTACAGGAGGAGGAGGAGTAACAGGAAGACAGAGGTCAGGAATGAGAGGAACAGTAGTAACCAGTATTGATCAGTATGTCTGGTATTTATATTTGCAAACTGTTTTTTCTTTTTTTTTTTACTTTCACTTTTGATACTCTGTGTGCTTCTTAACCTGTGTGCTGTTATACAATGCTGCTGGAACCTCAATTTCCCTGAGGGAGTCTTCCCAAGGGATCAATCAATTCAATCAATTTTATTTATATAGCGCCAAATCACAACAAACAGCTGCCCCAAGGCGCTTTATATTGCAAGGCAAGGCCATACAATAATTACGTAAAAACCCCAACGGTCAAAACGACCCCCTGTGAGCAAGCACTTGGCGACAGTGGGAAGGAAAAACTCCCTTTTAACAGGAAGAAACCTCCAGCAGAACCAGGCTCAGGGAGGGGCAGTCTTCTGCTGGGACTGGTTGGGGCTGAGGGAGAGAACCAGGAAAAAGACATGCTTTGGAGGGGAGCAGAGATCAGTCACTAATGATTAAATGCAGAGTGGTGCATACAGAGCAAAAAGAGAAAGAAACACTCAGTGCATCATGGGAACCCCCCAGCAGTCTAAGTCTATAGCAGCATAACTAAGGGATGGTTCAGGGTCACCTGATCCAGCCCTAACTATAAGCTTTAGCAAAAAGGAAAGTTTGAAGCCTAATCTTAAAAGTAGAGAGGGTGTCTGTCTCCCTGATCTGAATTGGGAGCTGGTTCCACAGGAGAGGAGCCTGAAAGCTGAAGGCTCTGCCTCCCATTCTACTCTTACAAACCCTAGGAACTACAAGTAAGCCTGCAGTCTGAGAGCAAAGCGCTCTATTGGGGTGATATGGTAATATGAGGTCCCAAAGATAAGATGGGACCTGATTATTCAAAACCTTATAAGTAAGAAGAAGAATTTTAAATTCTGTTCTAGAATTAACAGGAAGCCAATGAAGAGAGGCCAATATGGGTGAGATATGCTCTCTCCTTCTAGTCCCTGTCAGTACTCTAGCTGCAGCATTTTGAATTAACTGAAGGCTTTTCAGGGAACGTTTAGGACAACCTGATAATAATGAATTACAATAGTCCAGCCTAGAGGAAATAAATGCATGAATTAGTTTTTCAGCATCACTCTGAGACAAGACCTTTCTGATTTTAGAGATATTGCGTAAATGCAAAAAAGCAGTCCTACATATTTGTTTAATATGCGCATTGAATGACATATCCTGATCAAAAATGACTCCAAGATTTCTCACAGTATTACTAGAGGTCAGGGTAATGCCATCCAGAGTAAGGATCTGGTTAGACACCATGTTTCTAAGATTTGTGGGGCCAAGTACAATAACTTCAGTTTTATCTGAGTTTAAAAGCAGGAAATTAGACGTCATCCATGTCTTTATGTCTGTAAGACAATCCTGCAGTTTAGCTAATTGGTGTGTGTCCTCTGGCTTCATGGATAGATAAAGCTGGGTATCATCTGTGTAATACTGCCTAAGGGAAGCATGTATAAAGTGAATAAAATTGGTCCTAGCACAGAACCTTGTGGAACTCCATAATTAACCTTAGTCTGTGAAGAAGATTCCCCATTTACATGAACAAATTGTAATCTATTAGATAAATATGAATCAAACCACTGCAGCGCAATGCCTTTAATACCTATGGCATGCTCTAATCTCTGTAATAAAATTTTATGGTCAACAGTATCAAAAGCAGCACTGAGGTCTAACAGAACAAGCACAGAGATGAGTCCACTGTCTGCGGCTATAAGAAGATCATTTGTAACCTTCACTAATGCTGTTTCTGTACTATGATGAATTCTAAAACCTGACTGAAACTCTTCAAATAGACCATTCCTCTGCAGATGATCAGTTAGCTGTTTTACAACTACCCTTTCAAGAATTTTTGAGAGAAAAGGAAGGTTGGAGATTGGCCTATAATTAGCTAAGATAGCTGGGTCAGTGATGGCTTTTTAAGTAATGGTTTAATTACTGCCACCTTAAAAGCCTGTGGTACATAGCCAACTAATAAAGATAGATTGATCATATTTAAGATCGAAGCATTAAATAATGGTAGGGCTTCCTTGAGCAGCCTGGTAGGAATGGGGTCTAATAAACATGTTGATGGTTTGGATGAAGTAACTAATGAAAATAACTCAGACAGAACAATCGGAGAGAAAGAGTCTAACCAAATACCGGCATCACTGAAAGCAGCCAAAGATAACGATACGTCTTTGGGATGGTTATGAGTAATTTTTTCTCTAATAGTTAAAATTTTATTAGCAAAGAAAGTCATGAAGTCATTACTAGTTAAAGTTAAAGGAATACTCGGCTCAATAGAGCTCTGACTCTTTGTCGGCCTGGCTACAGTGCTGAAAAGAAACCTGGGGTTGTTCTTATTTTCTTCAATTAGTGATGAGTAGTAAGATGTCAGCTAATCTAATCTATGCAGGGGTCAAAATTTAAAATTGCTCCAATCATATTGAAAACTATACCACATTATTTGTCTGAACAAATAATAATCTATCTATGACTAAATGTTATGGGGTAAAAAACATTAAGAATGGTAACAAAGGTCAGTTTCAGTTCGTACAGGGGTCAAAAGTTAAAGATGCTTCAATTTTGGTAAGATAGTGAAGCAAATTATTTGGTGAGTTAATAAAGTTAAGGTTTTAAAAGGAATAGTTTATACCATGTTTTGTTATCACGTTATGGGGTAACATATGTCATATCTCATAGAATCCAATGAACCTTAACATTGCCTGACCTTGACTTAGGAGACAAAACATACAGCCACAACTATTCCATTTATTAATACTATTTGAAAGATTGTTTCAAATAATAATTATTACAGAATTTTTTAGGACATTATCCATCTGCTCACAAAATTTCATCACCATCCTCTCACAACTTTTTGTGTTAAATGTTGGTAAATTCCAAACATTGTTCTAGATCTTAGCTCCAGAATATATTCCACCTCCAAAATGTAACCACGCTTCTCCTAGAACATTTTCTATCTGCAGGGTGACCAAGTGGTTAGTGCACTTTGTTACAATGCGTAAGGTTCCAAGTTGAAACCCCACCCCTGCAACATTTCTCCATGTAATGTGGAGTTATGTCAGGAAGGGTATTTGGTGTAAAATTTGTGTTAAATCAACATACAGTTCCACCTTGGATCTGCTGTGGCAACCATGAGTGAAAAACAAGGGAGCATATCTTTTAATGAGGTAAAAGTTGTCATGTTACACTCTAAAAATATTCTTCCAAGTCCTGTGTAGAACTTCTTACATCAGTAAAAGTCCAAAGTTGTTGCCATCAAAAATAATATGTTCTTCTGTTGATTAAGTGATGAATGGGGTAGCATGAGATCCTGGGACAGAGGTGTTTGGTGATGGTGACACCTCCGCAGGAGAAAGAAGGTCCAAGTCTTCATTCTGGTTTCTTGTTTTACTGTGTGATCATGAGACTTGGATCCTAACCAGTGAAACTAGGAGACAACTGCTGTTTTTGATACTAGATCTCATTGGCAGAGCCTTTGGCATCACTGGAATCATGTCAAAGAAGCAGTTCCTTTCAGACACTAGAATGAGGAGTATCATTTGCAATGTGAGGAAACATCAGCTGCCACATTTTAGCCATGTTGAGGACACAACGCAGGACATCGAGAAGAGCCGAGAGAAAAGATGCCAACACATCAGTGTGGAAACGGTCACACTGCAGGACCAAATTGGATTATCTGTCTCGTTCTCCTCTACCACATTTTGGATCGTATCTAATTGTCATCGGGTTCGTTTAAGATTTACGCACTTCGTATTCTGTCAGCATTTCTACCAGTGAAGATCTCTCATTCCAGATGAGTCTGAAACAGATGAGTACACAAATCCGCGATGAGGAAAACCCTTTTGATACCTTTTGGATTACAACAGTATAACCACTTTATTAGGTACAGTTGTTCAACTGCTTAACACAAATGGCTAATCAGCCAATCACAAGGTAGCAGCTCAATGCTTTAAGGCATCCAGATGTGTTTATTTGATCCTATACCAAAAAACTGTTTAAGGACCTGTGGCACACTCTTGGGCCGACTGTGCTGGAAATTGTTAATCTCTCATTAACTTCTGGATCTGTTCCTAAATGTTTCAAATCTACAGTGATTAAACCATTACTTAAGACATCTAATCTTTGACCCTACTGTATTGAAAAACTATAGGCTGATATCAAATCTAGCATTTTGCTCTAAAATTCTGGAAAAAGTGGTTTCACAGCAACTCATGGACCACCTTACTGAGACATTTTTTTTTGAGCCACTGCAGTCTGCTTTTAGAAAATATCATTCCACAGAGACAGCTCTCACAAAATGATCTTCTGCTTGCAATGGACTCGGACACCACTACGGTTCTGGTGCTGTTAGATCTCATTGTCACGGTTGATATCGTGGATCATCATATTCTAATCAATAGGCTGGAGAATCATTTTGGGATTACTGGGAGTGGCCTTGCGTGGTTGACATCATACCTGTCCAGTCATTCTCACTGTGTTTTGTACAGTAACACTACCTCTAATCTTAGTGACATGAAATTTGGGGTTCCACAGGGATCTGTCTTAGGCTCCCTGCTTTTCTCCCTTTATATAGCACCCCTTGGGCACATATTACGGTGTTTTGGGATTACCTTTCACTGCTATGCTGATGATACTCAGTTATACATGCAACTGCTGGTAATCTCATCCACATAAAAACCTTAGAAGATTGCCTTGCATCAGTGAGAAGCTGGCTGTCGAGTAACTTCCTACTCTTAAACTCTGATAAGACTGAAATGATGGTTCTTGGTCCAGTGAGACATCAGCATCAATTTGACCAGCTAGCGTTTAGCCTAGGCTTGTGCGTCATACATCATACTGACAAAGTGAGGAAACTTGGGGTAACGTTTGATCCTACATTGTCCTTTGACCTCCACAGTAGAGATATTACGAGGACTGCTTTCTTCCATCTGCGAAATATACCAAAGATTTGTCGCATCCTGTCTATGGCTGATGCTGAGACCCTGATGCATGCATTTGTCTCTTCTAGATTGGATTATTGCAATGTTCTATTTTCTGGTTTACAGCAGTCCAGCATTAGGGGTCTCCAATTGGTTCAAAATGCTGCTGCCAGAATTTTGACATGAAGCAGAACATTTGACCACATTACACCCATTTTTGGCATCTCTTCACTGGCTTCCTGTCTGTCTGAGATCGGATTTTAAAGTTCTGCTACTAGCCTATAAAATTGTTCATGGAGTGGCACCTTCCCTGCCTAGCTGATCTAATTAAACCCTACGTACCGGCCCAGGCTTTGCATTCGCAGGATGCAGGACTACTTTGTGTCCCTAGGGTGAATAAAAAGTCTGCTGGTCACAGAGCTTTCTCTTATCATGCCCCTGTTCTGTGGAATGATCTCCCTGCGTCAATAAAACAGTCAGATTCTGTGGAGACTTTCAAGTCCAGACTTAAGACACACTTATTTTCCCTTTTGTATGGCTAGCATACTGGCATATTATGTTACTATGCTTTTTACTTTTTTACTCTTTTACTGTGCTTTTTAAAAAAATCTTTAAATTAATTTTGTTTTCTGAATTGTTTTGTGTGAAGCGCCTTGAGGCGACTGTGATTTGGCGCTATATGAAATGAATAAATTGAATTGAATTGAGACGTGGTGAAGACGACTTGCTGAAGTTCAAACAGAGTATCAGAATCAGGAAGATAAGGGGATTTAAAAGACTTTGAATGTGGCGTGGTTGTTGGTGCCAGACAGTTGATTTGAGTATTTCAGAAACTGGTGATCTACTGGGATTTTCACACACACGACTATCTCTAGGGTTTACAGAGAGAGGTCCGAAAAAGAGAAGATATCCAGTGAGCAGCAGTTCTGTGGATGACAATACCTTGTTGAGGTCAGAGGTGAATGGGCAGACTGGTTGAATGGATGAGTACGTGATGCCATCATGTCAATATGGACCAACATCTGAGGACTGTTTCCAACACCTTGTCGAATCTATACCACAAAGAATTAAGGCAGTTCTGAAGGCAAAAGGGGGGTCCAACCTGGTACTAGCAAGGGGTACGTAATAAAGTGGCTTGTGAGTGTATTTAGTTTGAAGTTTTATTTCCAACGTGAAGTCAGTAACTACCGAGATAATTGTTAAAGTGGGTGTTCTCTATTTCCAGGGCTAATATGCTCCAACATTAACCATTTTGATGAGCGTCCTAACAAGGAAAGTCATCAGTCTTGAATGTCTTTGGTCAGAGTGCTGTTCAAGTGGTTTGTTTTTTAGGCAGCATGGTAGGAACAAAGAAGATTATGTGAGAAAGTCTCTTAAAACACAACAGCAGGTCGCTGGCTTTCAGCATTTGAAAGAACACAGTGAAGTCAGCGCTAATTGAACCTGCCGGCCGCTCGGTATGGTCACAGGAATATTTGTCTGTCAAACTCCCTCTCCTGTTGTGGGGGACAATCCTCTCCACTGTGAGTGTGTGGATGGGGGAGGGTCGAGGGTCAGCGGGGGTAAAGACATCTGTAGCTGACAGCTTCCTTGGGGCGCGCTGACATGCTGTGATGCCATGAATGAGTATTAGTAGACATGTGAGGGAAGCACTTAGTGTTAATGAGGACGTTTATGCTTTGTAAACGCTGCTGGGGGACCAGAGTCCACAGAGGCATTGCTACATCCTGATATAAAGGGCTCTAACGTGCACCCGGAGCACAACGCAACACAAGCACCGTTTCCAACTGACCGTGTTAATTTCATGCCCAATGCTTACGTTCTTTGTAAAACAAGCGCAGGAGGATATCCCTCTCCTAGAGCAGTGATGCCGGTAACGCGTTACTTAATGCATTACTCTAATCTGACCGCTTTTTTAGTAACGAGTAATCTAACGCGTTAATCTTTCCAAATCAGTAATCAGATTAAAGTTACTTCTCCATGTCACTGTGCGTTACTATTATTTTTCATTGTGGGTCGACAGCAGCATTAAACTTGGTCTGTGGGCAGGAGGTCGGGGTTCGACTGAACTGCGGAAAAAGTATGTTTTTAGCACAGATTTTGTCCTTCCATAGAATTATTTTCATTTTTAAAAACAAGCAGCGTCCATTCAGAAGGATTAAAAACAAGATAATCCTTTGTTAGTCTCACAACTGGGAAATTTACAATGCTACAGCAGCAAACTGTCCGTTAAAATGTGGAATGCTCTGGATCTACAGCAAAAGCTTTGCCCAAATATTCACAAATTTAAGTCCTTGTATAAAAATGCAGTTTGGTCAGAATATAGTCATAGTAGAGTTTGAATGTTTTGTTGTGCACTTGTCTATATCAGCGTTGTGTTTGAATCCTGAAGTTTCCTTACCATCGTTGGTATGCGAGTTCTTTCTATTGTATTACCATTGTTGGTAACATTGTTCTCACCATTGCTGGTATGTAGCTTGTTGTTTCTTATATGAACATTTAATGTATTTAGTAATCTATTCTTCGTTAAGTTATCAATATTTTCGATGTGAATGACTTGCTCCTTATTTTGGTGTGTTATTTATTTTTGGTTCTTTTTTTCTTAATTGATATGGAAACTGGACGTCAAATATGAGTTTAAGTATTATTGTAAGATAGGGGTGGGATTCAATAAGTTTTCTTCTTCCCACTCCTTTTCGAGCAAAAATGAAATGTATCTGACTGTTTAATATGTACTAGGTACATGTATTTTGTTTACACTGCTCGAAATGAATTAATAATAAATAAAATAAATAAACAAACAATTGTGCAAAGCATACAAAAATAAGGTGAAAGAAAAACAAGTACTAAAAACACATGGAAGTCAAGTTAGTTGACTTCAAATTCTCTGTTTTTCCTCACACCTACGCAACAAATCTTTTAAGTATAATTCTGTTAAAAACAGACATTGTAATGCTTAAGTAAACAATGTATATAATAACATACTTATTCTGCAATGTACGAGGTCTGTCCATAAAGTAATGGTCATTTTTATTTTAAAAAAAAAACATATGGATTTCATTCATATGTTTTTACGTCAGACATGCTTGAACCCTCGTGCGCATGTGTGAGTTTTTCCACACCTGTTGGTGACGTCATTCGCCTGTGAGCACGCCTTGTTGAAGGAGTGGTCCCGCCCCCTCGTTGGATTTTCATTGTCTGGAAATGGAGGAATGAAAAGGACTTTTTTCCATCAGAATTTTTTCAGAAGCTGTTAGAGACTGGCATCTGGAAACCATTCGAAAAATTTATCTGGCTTTTGGTGAAAATTTTACGGGCTTCACAGAGAATAAAGGACTTTAACTACAGCTTTAAGGACCCCTTTAAGGATGGTCGGTGCGCCGCGCTGCGAGCTGTGATGACGCGGCACAAACCACTGGATCATTTCTAAGCTGATGGCTCTGTGGATACGAGACCGTCGTGTGCTCTTTCTCTGGTTATCACAAGAGCTGGACATCAGCCATTTTCTGGCAGATTTCACTTTTAACAAGAGATTTTGTCATGGAAAGCCGCGCGGAGGCTTCGCGCGGCACGACCGATTCGCTGATGAAGCGAGACAAAGGAACACCTCCGTTTCGGAGTGTTAGAGGACAAGTTGGGACATGTCCAGCTCTCCACAAGTTCTCTTATACTCACTCGACTGGTAAGCACTGAAAGCCGAGATAGACATGTCCCAACTTGTCCTCTAACACTCCGAAACGGAGGTGTTCCTTTATCTCGCTTCATCAGCGAATCGGTCGTGAATATGTATGATAATATATATGAATGAAATCCATATAGTTAAAAAAAATTATAAAAAGGACCGTTACTTTATGGACACACCACGTACATACCATCCAGGACCGTGCACCTTACCTTCTAATCTTTACATCGTATATATATTTTTTGATACTTATTATTTGATATTCTGCTTTTCTTTCTTACTTGCCTGCACTGATTTTGGAGTTGGCTTTTAATTTCATTGTACACTGTATAATGACAATAAAAGGCATTCTATTCTATTCAAGTTAATTATAGATGCTGTAGTGTGGGATATTCAGAAAGCATCTGTAGTGTGTTGCCATTGATAATAAAATACATGTGCTGTTTGTTAGCATGTACGCTAAAAACCTGGACTAAAGTGGAACGCAGTGTCTTTGTGATATTTATAAAGTGCAACATTCTGATACACCATACGTAGGGTGGTTCATGATGTGTGTAGAGTCTGTTTGTAGATACAGGGATGCACAATGGCACATCAAACAAAAACAAAACAATTGAAAGCAAAAATTTGAATCAGAAGCTCAAAGTGTTTTACAATGATGCCTTGCATTCAAATCAAATCAATTTTATTTATATAGCGCCACCTCACAACAAACAGTTGCCCCAAGGCACTTTATATTGCAAGGCAAAGCCATACAATAATTACGGAAAAACCCCAACGGTCAAAACGACCCCCTGTGAGCAAGCACTTGGTGACAGTGGGAAGGAAATCTCCCTTTTAACAGGAAGAAACCTCCAGCAGAACCAGGCTCAGGGAGGGGCAGTCTTCTGCTGGGACTGGTTGGGGCTGAGGGAGAGAACCGTGAAAAAGACATGCTGTGGAAGAGAGCAGAGATCAATCACTAATGATTAAATGCAGAGTGGTGCATACAGAGCAAAAAGAGAAAGAAACACTCAGTGCATCATGGGAACCCCCCAGCAGTCTAAGTCTATAGCAGCATAACTAAGAGATGGTTCAGGGTCACCTGATCCAGCCCTAACTATAAGCTTTAGCAAAAAGGAAAGTTTTAAGCCTAATCTTAAAAGTAGAGAGGGTGTCTGTCTCCCTGATCCGAATTGGGAGCTGGTTCCAGAGGAGAGGAGCCTGAAAGCTGAAGGCTCTGCCTCCCATTCTACTCTTACAAACCCTAGGAACTACAAGTAAGCCTGCAGTCTGAGAGCGAAGTGCTCTATTGGGGTGATATGGTACTATGAGGTCCCTAAGATAAGATGGGACCTGATTATTCAAAACCTTATAAGTAAGAAGAAGAATTTTAAATTCTATTCTAGAATTAACAGGAAGCCAATGAAGAGAGGCCAATATGGGTGAGATATGCTCTCTCCTTCTAGTCCCTGTCAGTACTCTAGCTGCAGCATTTTGAATTAACTGAAGGCTTTTCAGGGAACTTTTAGGACAACCTGATAATAATGAATTACAATAGTCCAGCCTAGAAGAAATAAATGCATGAATTAGTTTTTCAGCATCACTCTGAGACAAGACCTTTCTAATTTAGAGATATTGCGCAAATGCAAAAAAGCAGTCCTACATATTTGTTTAATATGTGCATTGAATGACATATCCTGATCAAAAATGACTCCAAGATTTCTCACAGTATTACTAGAGGTCAGGATAATGCCATCCAGAGTAAGGATCTGGTTAGACACCATGTTTCTAAGATTTGTGGGGCCAAGTACAATAACTTCAGTTTTATCTGAGTTTAAAAGCAGGAAATTAGAGGTCATCCATGTCTTTATGTCTGTAAGACAATCCTGCAGTTTAGCTAATTGGTGTGTGTCCTCTGGCTTCATGGATAGATAAAGCTGGGTATCATCTGCATAACAATGAAAATTTAAGCAATGCTGTCTAATAATACTGCCTAAGGGAAGCATGTATAAAGTGAATAAAATTGGTCCTAGCACAGAACCTTGTGGAACTCCATAATTAACCTTAGTCTGTCACCCCAATGTCAGGTTGCTGCCATGCAAGGAGCTCAACTGTGGGATTAAGGACCTTGCCCAAGGGCACTTTTTGATTTTCCGGTGTGGTGGTCCTCTGGTCTTAAGCCCAATGATAACGACTAGAACATTATCTCCCCAATGGAAAAATGCAAAACAAAAAGAGATCCCGGCACATTGTGTGGTATGTTGCAGGAGATGGTCAAATGTTTCACTTCAGGGGGCTTTGGTGGATAACTGCTGCTCCCACTCGCATGGTTTGACACCTTTGTCCACAGAACCCATTACTTATCAGAAAACCTCATTTCTTAGCTTACCTTCTAAATCTCAATGCACCAGCTGCTGGTGCACCTGTCTCTTCAAGGGAAGGGCAGGTGACACCCTGATTGGACACGTCCTAATTGCACTTGAGCCATGTAATTTAGAACGTGCACATAGATAGTGGGTGTGTCTTAAGAACAAGCAAGAGTCAAGATATGAACTTCCCTGACATATGTCACTAAAAGTATCAATATTTTTCCTCATAGCAGGGGAAATTTTACATACTCATAGAATTGTGGGAGTTTCATGAAACAACATGTAGCCCTATGAATTAAAAACAACATTGTACAATATGACCCCTTATGACCTAGTATGACCTGTACATGTGACAGGTTCGACTGGAAATATTTGGAGTAATTGTGCTACAAACAAACAGATGCAGGTGGAAATACAAGCTCATTAACGGAGATGGCTGCTGTTTCATGTGAAGGAAATTTAAATCCGGATTCTCACCAAAAGCAGCAGTTTACGAGGGCTGTCAATAAAGTATAGGTCCTTTTTATTTTTTTCCAAAACTATATGGATTTCATTCATATGTTTTTACGTCAGACATGCTTGAACCCTTGTGCGCATGCGTGAGTTTTTCCATGCCTGTCAGTGACGTCATTCGCCTGTGAGCACTCCTTGTGGGAGGAGTCGTCCAGCCCCTCATCGAAATTCCTTTGTCTGAGAAGTTGCTGAGAGACTGGCGCTTTGTTTGATCAAAATTTTTTCTAAACCTGTGAGACACATCGAAGTGGACACCGTTCGAAAAAATTAAGCTGGTTTTCGGTGAAAATTTCAACGGCTGATGAGAGATTTTGAGGTGATACTGTTGCTTTAAGGACTTCCCACGGAGCGAGACGTCATGCAGCGCTCCCAGGCGCCGTCCTCAGCCTGTTTCAAGCTGAAAACCTCCACATTTCAGGCTCTGTTGATCCAGGACGTCGTGAGAGAACAGAGAAGTTTCAGAAGAAGTCGGTTTCAGCATTTTATCCGGATATTCCACTGTTAAAGGAGATTTTTTTAATGAAAGACGTGCGGACGGGTCCACGCGTCAGGACGCAGCCTGCGCGGTGCGGCGGCACAGGAAAAACACCTCCGTGTTGATAACCATTTGTAAAATGCAGGCGGCTTTTGATGGCTTTCAGTGGAGTGAGTATATGAGAAATTGTTTAACAGCTGGACATGTTCCAACTTGTCCTTAAGGCTTCCAACAGAGGTGTTTTTCCTGTGGTGGAGCGTCGCGGCGGCTGCGAGCCGATGCTGCAATCCGTCCGCACGTCTTTCATTAAAAAAAATCTCCTTTAACAGTGGAATATCCGGATAAAATGCTGAAACCGACTTCTTCTGAAACTTCTCTGTTCTCTCACGACGTCCTGGATCAATAGAGCCTGAAATGTGGAGGTTTTCAGCTTGAAACAGGCTGACGACGGCGCCTGGGAGCGCTGCACGACGTCTCGCTCCGTGGGAAGTCCTTAAAGCGACAGTATCACCTCAAAATCTCTCATCAGCCGTTAAAATTTTCACTGAAAACCAGCTTAATTTTTCGAACCGTGTCCACTTCGATGTGTCTCACAGGTTTAGAAAAAATTTTGATCAAACAAAGCACCAGTCTCTCAGCAACTTCTCAGACAAAGGAATTCCGACGAGGGGCTGGACGACTCCTCCCACAAGGAGTGCTCACAGGCGAATGACGTCACCGACAGGTGTGGAAAAACTCACGCATGCGCACGAGGGTTCAAGCATGTCTGACGTAAAAACATATGAATGAAATCCATATAGTTTTTGAAAAAAATAAAAAGGACCTATACTTTATTGACAGACCTTGTAATAGTGTGATGAAGCGAAACATGTCTCATGGCAGTGGAGCATTTGATACAGCTGCTCTGCTATCAGCAAAGTCAGGAAAAAACATGTGGAAACGTTTAGCTTTCCCCTTTTATTCAGCAGGCCGTCCTTAAACAAACATTAGTGGGAATGTTTCGGAAAAGGGGGGAAATCTGGTTTCTGATGGGAAAGCAGGCTACAAGTGTCCCTAATGACCGGTGAAGGGTGGTACGGCATGAGGTGGAATGTGGCCCCCCGGCCCCTCTGGAGTGGACTTTGCACCTTCCACATGTCTGATGCAACAGAAAAAACAGGCTTTAAGCGAATAAAGGAAAACCAGCATGCTGCTTTTGTTTATCAAATGCTGCACAGTATTAACGGAGGCCATCAGCGGCTTTCTGAGAGCTCAGAGGGTCTCGAACACACGCTGGAGACAAGTACAAGCAGCTCTGTTCAACCAGAAAGAAAAAGACCCCCTTCAGCGACTTATGATCCTATAAGCTAACGATTGTTCCCAACGCAGCCTGAGTTAGCCGGACAGAACTGCTCGACTTCAGAACGCTCTTCTCTCTTCCAAGGTGTTGACATTTAAAAAACTATTAGAGGCTGTGCAGTACAATCAGTGCAGATGATGTTTGTCCAACCAGAGTGAATTATATATTGCAATAGACTTCCTGGTGGTACCTGCCCAGATCCAGCAGAGTCTCCAGAGACAGGGCGTTGGGGAACAGTAACTGACCATCGTAGTGATTAAAGGGGTCATGGATGGTCAAGCGCAGATAAGAGCGGTGACCGTGTGAGCATAAGGACAACGTGTTTACAGGAGGAATTCCTCACATTCCTCAGCTGCAGCCATGCCAGTCCGATCTCCACCTCCACCCACTGATGGTCACTCCCCGTACCAGGAGGGACCCGAAGGGGGAAAGGGCCCGATAAGTCCCATCTCAGGAAACAGCCACTGAAACAGTTATGAAAGCATTTCTTTGAGTGTCATAGAGTTAATACATCAGCTGGACCTGGGACACACACGGGCCATCTCGAGGTGTTGCCCAGGAAAACTCGGCGCCAAACTCATGCTCCTAAGTGCAGGCTGTGTGTGTGTGTGTGTGTGTGTGTGTGTGTGTGTGTGTGTGTGTGTGTGAGTAAATCACGAGGATGGACTTAACTGGTGTTGTCACCCACAAAGCCTTAAAATGCAGATCTTATACTTAACAATCTTGTATTTTATTTCCCCTTTGTCTTGTAATTTTGAGGTATGAAACAGGACTTCCAGCTGTTGAAGATGAGCTCTTTCCCAAAGTCAGTCAGAAGGTTTGTCTTTCAAGATCAGTCAGACATTTTTTTTAAATGCACTGCAGATGACAGAGTAAGAGGATTACACCGAGGCCTAGTGGGTGGCGGAAGAGTGTCGGAGGGTCCGTGTAAGGCTTGTGGTCCAGCTTGGACTGGCCTCAGGGGTCATGTGATGCAGGGGGACAATACAAGGAGGTGTCACCTTAATGGTGCAGCAGGTTGTGACTCAACTATTAAGGCAAATCAGACTCTAGAATAAAGGGAGAGGATCTTTGTGGGTTCCCAGCTGACTAGTTCTCCAAAAACATTAGATAATTTGTTATTGTTGAATATGGTACCCCCCAGATTCGACTTTGTGGGAGTCTGTCCATAAATTTGGGTTTTAATGAGGTGAACATGATCTTTTGCACGGCGCAGGGAAGAGTGTATCTCTACACCATGGGTCCCTCACACAGTTGGAACATGAATATTTCATATTTGCATTGTAATGAGGAAACCTGGTAGCTTTGGCTGTTGTAACTGTTCGTGTGTGTCATTGTACAAAATAACTCTGAAACAGGTGAGCAGATTTTCACCAAACGTGGTTGGAATATTCTTGGGTGAGCGTCTCTAGATGTTTCACTTTTGAAGCTCACCAGTCAAAGGTGACGAACACACATTTTACAGACTATCTGTCCAAACAGTAGGGCCAGAGTAGCCATGGAGACTGACTGGTCTTGAACCTACAGGACCCTGGTTCCCAACCTGGGGTCTGAGATACCCCCGGCCAAAGTTCATTGGATACTGAATATCCTGTAGCAACCAGTCTGTGTGTGTGTTGACATCAGTCTCTTCCAAACCAATAGCCTGTTCCCTGTCAGAGATCATTTTTGACGGGACGTTCTGCAGTGTCTGAATGCTTCTTGTCTTCAGACCAAGAGATACAATAAAAGCTTCTTATAGTCAATTTGTTTCAAAGCCTGTGAGAACGTCAGCGGTTTATCTCAAACCGTCACCGGTTATCTGAGAGGGAGACCGATGAGGCTGCAGATTAAACGGTGCCATATGTTGACTTTATTATTGGACTCCACTGTCTGAGGACCGAGGCGATGAAAACGGCTCCTCTTTTGTCACGCTGGCTGCTTCACCCGCCAAAGACAAATGAAACTCTGTGACGCAGTCAGTCAGGAAAGAGTTGTGTGTCAGAAACCTTTGCTGCCTTTTAGGAAGACGGTTTATGTGATGATCTGTTTCTTTGTCTTTCAATAGAAGATAATCTCTGGTGATGTCGGTCATCAGGGTTATCTGATGGTGGACATCATCTCGCCAATGTTCTTTCAGTAACACAAATCATCCACCATATAGTTCCTTTGGATGCGGAGGACAGAAAGCGTGTACGTGATGTTTGGAAGCAGTAACCTGATCGTGTGTGGTGACTGTCACTGATTGTTCTTATTCTGACTCATCGGTGAGTGATTCAGATGATGTTCCTCTGATATTTGACCAGTTATGTCCTCTGTGAGGTTACTTGATGAATCCAGGAAATATTTCAGTTCAGTCCACTGACGGTCAACTCTGTGCCGTAAACGAACACCCTAAAGGCAGAGGAGAACAATGCTCTAGAAAACTCAAAACAATCCGTCAGTTTTGAAGCAGTTTTGTTATTGAGAGTTTTGGGGCATTTCAAATCTGTTTTGTGAAGCAAATCCTTTCATTTTGAGCTTTTTGAAACAGCAGCTCCTTTTGTAATGCAATTAATTCATTTAGTTTTTGATTGCTTTGAGGAACTGAATCATTTTAAATTAATTATTTAATTTGGTGTTTTGACATTTTCAAAACTGTGGACTGTTTTCTGATAAAAATTGATTTAGTTTTTATTCATTTATTTTTAGTCTTGAAACAGCAGATCTTTTTTGATGCAGTTGTTTCATTTTGTGTTTTGATGTCTTTAAGGCACAACCATTTTTAATTAATAATGATTTGTTTAGACACTTTCAAAACTTTGGACTGTTTTCTGACAATTTTTTTTTTTTTTTTTTTTTTTTAGACTTTTGAAACAGTAGCTAATTGTTTTCTAAAGTTTTATTTTGTGTTTTCATTCATTCATAGAAGTAGAGAGACTGGAATGCCAACTCAAGATTTCATTCCACTGAGTTCTGTTTGTGAGCTTGCAACCCCGAGATTTCGGCCATGAGAGTTGGGGTAATTTACTTCCGGTCGTCTGCCAGCTATAACACCAGATGCGCTTTTAAAGCACAGTTTCTACATGTTTTCTTGAGTTTTCTGATGAAGGTTCAGGAAATTAATCTCTTCGAAGTATGTTCAAAGTGCAGCTTGAATGAAGTTCTTGTTGATTTTAAATCGTATTCGGGACAAAACTTGCTCATATTATTGATAAGAGCATGCAGATTGTCAGCAACTGTGGCGGAAAAATCACAGTCAATCATTAATTAGTCATGAAACGTGTGTAAAAATACAATTAAAGCACACATCATTCATCATTTAAAAAAGCATCATAGTAAAAACTCAAATAGCACAGTAAAAGACATCAAACAGCATAATAAAACTGTCAGTCAATAAAAATCAAACACCATAAAATAATCATAGTAATCCTTTGAAGTCAAATCAAATCAATTTTATTTATATAGCGCCAAATCACAACAAACAGTTGCCCCAAGGCGCTTTATATTGTAAGGCAAAGCCATACAATAATTACGGAAAAACCCCAACGGTCAAAACGACCCCCTGTGAGCAAGCACTTGGCGACAGTGGGAAGGAAAAACAGGCTCAGGGAGGGGCAGTCTTCTGCTGGGACTGGTTGGGGCTGAGGGAGAGAACCAGGAAAAAGACATGCTGTGGAGGGGAGCAGAGATCAATCACTAATGAGTAAATGCAGAGTGGTGCATACAGAGCAAAAAGAGAAAGAAACACTCAGTGCATCATGGGAACCCCCCAGCAGTCTAAGTCTATAGCAGCATAACTAAGGGATGGTACAGGGTCACCTGATCCAGCCCTAACTATAAGCTTTAACAAAAAGGAAAGTTTTAAGCCTAATCTTAAAAGTAGAGAGGGTGTCTGTCTCCCTGATCCGAATTGGGAGCTGGTTCCACAGGAGAGGAGCCTGAAAGCTGAAGGCTCTGCCTCCCATTCTACTCTTACAAACCCTAGGAACTACAAGTAAGCCTGCAGTCTGAGAGCGAAGCGCTCTATTGGGGTGATATGGTACTATGAGGTCCCTAAGATAAGAAGGGACCTGACTATTCAAAACCTTATAAGTAAGAAGAAGAATTTTAAATTCTATTCTAGAATTAACAGGAAGCCAATGAAGAGAGGCCAATATGGGTGAGATATGCTCTCATAGTAGAAGTAATAACACTTGCAGCATTTACCACATGATGAGGGAGGCTGTTCCACAAAGTTACAACTAAATATAAAAAAATATTTTCTTCAGTCATATCTGCATATTTGCACCTCAAAAATGTGAGAGTGACCTCTCAACCATAAATAAACTAAGAACCACATTCTTTTGCTGAACAAGAAAACTCATTGTTAAGAACAATTCACATTTTATTTTCAGTAATAAAATATTTTGGTATCACTGAGGTATCACACAGTCAGTACAATGGAATATGCATCATTTATTTCAGTCCACACAAATCAAAGAAAATATGAGAGGCATCATGAAGGACCTGACATCTGCCTTCAGTTTCTGTCAAGGGAATAATCACCAGCAAGCCCAGCGGGTTTGTATGATATTACATGATTTAAATTGACATGAAGGTTTTGTAGTTTCAGAACTGTGCACATTGCTAGAGAAGCATCTGAGTTCTTGCATCATGAAGACATCTAGAATATCTGGGATCAACTGCGAGGCCTCACAGGTGGCATTCTACCAGAGGCGGCTGACATGAAGACACAGGTGACAGGAGACCACCAGCTGACTCTTGGATGCTGAGTCGAGCAGTTCTAAGTCTGGCAACATGCACAGCCTTGTTTCCTCAGATAAAATAGTATTTAGAGTAAAACAAAACTGATTGCGTTAATTTTGTAAAATCAACATAAACACAGAAAGGTGAATATATCAATGATACACAGATGACACAATAAAACAAACGCTTATTTCCATTGTGGTCCATGTGAGGCTAAAACTTGATAACATTGAGGAGCTCGATTAAATATGTAAAGATTGCAAAGACAATATAATCTCATAAATTAATGTAAGTAGCAATAAGTGTATATTTTCTATACAATTTACACTGGGATACCAATAAAATAAAAGTACAACTTGAATAGAGAACAATAAGATCTCAATAAATTTAAATATATAGCAACTGTATCCCTGTAAAAGTGTAAATGACAACAAATTTAGCACCACGTTTTGGACAAGAAAATAATGGACTAGAAGATAAGCTCATCTTTTGGACCAGAAATCTCATTACAAAAAATAAAAATAAATAAAAAGGTGGCGTGATCCTCTTCCCTTAGCTGACTGAATCACCTTAACTTTGTCTTTTAAAACTTGCTTTGTTGCTAATCGACTGCAAGATCTATATTTTATTTAAGATATATTTTATCTGAATAGTTCCCGACATGTGGGATACATGGGTTATATCTTGATCTTTCAACCTAACCGGTTGTTTGCAAACCTACGTAGCAATAACAGCACGGCACCGACAACGCATTTTCATTTTGAGAGCAGCGTGACTTTGTGAGCGATACTTGAGGCAGCTACAAAATGTAAGGCTCGGTAAATGATTCAGATTAACTGATCAAAACCTTTAACCTTATTTTCTGATGTTTGATATTGTTGATTCCCAGCGGAACATTGGAGTTTATAATACCTGTGGACGAAGCGCTGGCTGCAGAGCAAAAGACCGGAAGAACCCAAACTCCTCTTGTGCATGGGTGGCACAACCTCAGTCCCCAAGATCAAGGACTAACAAAGATTGGTCAAGGACTAACAAAGCAACACTAGCCTGGAACGCAGACAAAGTCAAACAAACTGGCAGAGAACAGAGAAAAATGCAAGGCTTAAATAACAGGGTGTGATTAAGGAAAGTGAAAACAGGTGTGTGAGAAAGTTCAGGAAGGAGACAAAGCTGAGACAAGCAAGAGCAAGAGAGTGCAATAAAACAAACACTAGACAGAGAGGCGTGAAAGAAAGAGACAAAGATGAAGCAAACAGGTGCAAGAGAGTGCAGAAATGTAAACACTAAGCAGACAGAAAGGAAGTGGAAGGTGAGTCCCAACCATAATGCAAGAAAAACCTACACCTGGAAGGAGCAAAGGAACAAAATCAGGAAAACAAAAGTGAGAACTGAAAAGTGATCAACAAGAGAATTAAAGGCCGGGGCTGAAACTAAAACAGAATTAACATGTGGCAAAAGCATAACAGACAGAAATTACAAGCAATAGTGGTAAGTGGTAATATGCAAAATAAAACCAGTGACTGAAGTAATCCTAAACTGAAAATCAAAGACAGGGGACATGAACACAGACAGAACCAAGATAAAAACCCAGGCCCAGGGCAGATCATGATAAGCAAAAACTGTGAATACTTATGTACATGTGATTTTTTTTTCTCATAAATTTGCAAAAATAAAAAAAAAACTTTTTTTCACATTGTCATTATGGGGTATTGTGTGTAGAATTTTGAGGGAAAAACATGAATTTCATCCATTCTGGAATAAGGCTGTAACATAACAAAATGTGGTAAACGGGGAGTGATGTGAATACTTTCTGGATGCACAGTATTCCAACATAATCAGTGTTTTGAACCACCTGTAGGACAGTTGAAACATTACGTGTTTGTCTGCTGTAATCACAGAGCAGTTCATGTGATTTTTGCCCTCGTCTCTACCTCCAGTCGGAGTGATGTGTGTGCCCAAAGGAGTTGTGTAAAAGCTGCCTCGTAATCTGAGACAGCATTAATACTGAATAGGACAGAGCGAGGCATCGCCCCTGTAAATTAATTTACACAGCCCTCAAATGCTGTGAAATGGCACAGTGGGATTTTGCTACGTGTTTGTTGTCAGTGTGTTTGTAGCTGCGAGTTTTGCTTTGTGGCAGCTATGTCACCATGGAGACAGTGGAATGACGAGAAGCAGAGAGGAGAAACACGGCAACAGAACAAGCTGAGACGTCTTTAAATGCCTTTAACCTCTGTCTCCTGCAGTCATAACTGACACTTCGATTGTCGCATATGTACCGTGGCTTGGCGACAGCGACCTTCCCCACTCTCACTGTAATGGCAGCCTTTCAGGGTGGGGTAGGGTGAGCTTTGGTTTGTCAGAAGCTGTGAATAACTTGGACACAGCGGTGGCTGTTTGTGCTGAGAAACCAGTGAGATTTGCTGCGGTGTACAATATGTCAAACATGCTGTAACGGCACCAATGATTTCCTCCCTCCTCGCGGTTTACCTCCTCTATTGACAGTCTGTGCATTTGGAATGATTCTGTATCTTTAGCCTGCAGCAGGCGGCTCCTCCAGAGACGTTAATGCAGCAGGTGTTCGAGGGGAACCGATGAAAAATGCAGCAATCATGGTGCACTGTAGATGTATGTCTGTATGACCTGGATGAAGATTAAGATCCAGGCTCTTAACAACTACTTGGACTTGACCATCAGAAGTGTATTTGAATTTCTTCATAATTCATGCTATACTAAAGGGGGCACTTACAATAGTGTTCAGAATAATAGTAGTGCTATGTGAGTAAAAAGATTAATCCAGGTTTTGAGTATATTTCTTATTGTTACATGGGAAACAAGGTACCAGTAGATTCAGTATATTCTCACAAATCCAACAAGACCAAGCATTCATGATATGCACACTCGTAAGGCTATGAAATTGGGCTATTAGTAAAAAAAAAAGTAGATAAGGGGGTGTTCACAATAATAGTAGTGTGGCATTCAGTCAGTGAGTTCGTCAATTTTGTGGAACAAACAGGTGTGAATCAGGTGTCCCCTATTTAAGGATGAAGCCAGCACCTGTTGAACATGCTTTTCTCTTTGAAAGCCTGAGGAAAATGGGACGTTCAAGACATTGTTCAGAAGAACAGCGTAGTTTGATTAAAAAGTTGATTAGAGAGGGGAAAACCTATACGCAGGTGCAAACAATTATAGGCTGTTCATCTACAATGATCTCCAATGCTTTAAAATGGACAAAAAACCAGAGACGCGTGGAAGAAAATGGAAAACAACCATCAAAATGGATAGAAGAATAACCAGAATGGCAAAGGCTCACACATTGATCAGCTCCAGGATGATCAAAGACAGTCTGGAGTTACCTGTAAGTGTTGTGACAATTAGAAGATACCTGTGTGAAGCTAATCTATTTGCAAGAATCACCCGCAAAGTCCCTCTGTTAAATAAAAGATGTGCAGAAGAGGTTACAATTTGCCAAAGAACACATCAACTGGCCTAAAGAGAAATGGAGGAATATTTTGTGGACTGATGAGAGTAAAATTGTTCTTTTTGGGTTCAAGGGCCGCAGACAGTTTGTGAGACGACCCCCAAACTCTGAATTCAAGCCACAGTTCACAGTGAAGACAGTGAAGCATGGTGGTGCAAGCATCATGATATGGGCATGTTTCTCCTACTATGGTGTTGGGCCTATATATCGCATACCAGGTATCATGGATCAGTTGGATATGTCAAAATACTTGAAGAGGTCATGTTGCCTTATGCTGAAGAGGACATGCCCTTGAAATGGGTGTTTCAACAAGACAATGACCCCAAGCACACTAGTAAACGAGCAAAATCTTGGTTTCAAACCAACAAAATTAATGCCTCGCATATGTGAAGAAATCATGAAAAACTGTGGTTATACAACTAAATACTAGTTTAGTGATTCACAGGATTGCTAAAAAAGCAGTTTGAACATAATAGTTTTGAGTTTGTAACGTCAACAGCAGATGCTACTATTATTGTGAACACCCCCTTTTCTACTTTTTTTTACTAATAGCCCAATTTCATAGCCTTAAGAGTGTGCATACCATGAATGCTTGGTCTTGTTGGATTTGTGAGAATCTACTGAATCTACTGGTACCTTGTTTCCCATGTAACAATAAGAAACATACTCAAAACCTGGATTAATCTTTTTACTCACATAGCACTACTATTATTCTGAACACTACTGTACCTATTCACACCATCATTTTGGCTTTTAGATTTTTACTTCTTTTAATTCATGATGTAGAGATTACGTTTTACTGTGAATTTAAAGGGCAGAATTTTAGAACTTTTAATATACAAAGCCTGAATTTTTTGTTTTGTTTTTTCATGTCCTAAAAAATTTCTATCATGTAAAAGCTCAAGGGAACAAACACTTTTTCACACCACTGTACACAGAGCTTGTCAGTAATTGGACAACATATAAAGATTGTTTTTAAGTCATTGCACACTGGCCTGAAGCAGTTACAGGCTTCCGTGGCTGTGATTGGAGAAACTGCACTGTGCAACATTTGTCTGTTGCATCACCTCTTTTTTAAAGCTTGATGGAGTGAACAGAGAAGGACTTTCTGAAAAAGACTTCAGATTTCAGTTAATGTTTGCTGGAAGGCACATGGAGACATATGAGCCTACAGTAGTAGATACAGCATGCAGTATAAAGGTGCCCTGGCTCTTGCACAACTTTGATCTGCACACTTGCATGCATTTCATCGTGATGATCCTACCTGCTGTGTTCCCAGCTGGATGCCACGCTTTGTGCGTGGGACACTGCGTATATAAAATAATTATTTCGTAGCGAATTAATCGATTTCTCTCAGAGTTGGCTGTTGAAAACACCTCTAATCGCTTCCGGAATAACAGAGGATCATTTCATCTGGAGCTTTAATTTTCTCTCTCTCTCGTGCACTGCATCAGGTAGAGAAAGCATTTGGAACCATCTAAAAGGTAATTATTTGTCATGTTTATATTGTATTGGCTTGGTAAAACAGTTGCATGTTCTTTCCCTCTTATGAGTATCTGTAAAAGCATGTTTACAGATGATGGATTTAATATCTTGTTATAATTGTTCAGACGCAGTGTTTTTTAATTGTTTGTGCAATGTTCAGTGAAGTTCACGTTATTAATGCGTGATGGAGATGAACATTTCAAAATTTTCTTTGCACACTTGCACGAAGCTGCGCACAGTTTACAACAGTTGACATCGGTTTGCAACAAATTTACTCTCCTGCACGACAGAGATTGTGCAAGTGCACGGATCAAAGTTGTGCAAGTGTCAGGGCACCTTAATGCCTTCAAAGATATCTGGGTGTATTGTTGACTTTCCTTTAGGGCTGCCACAAACTTTTATTTTGATAATCGACTAGTCACTGATTATTTTGGCGATTAGTTGTCTAATCGGATCATACGTAAATTGCGGCTTAATGCACCAACATGCACCTGCTCTTATAACCATCATTATACCATGGTCAGTGAGAATTCCATGTCTAACTGGCATGCATTAGTTTCGTGTATACGGATACGTAGTTCGCCGAGTTAAGTCACTGTAATATTACTCCACTCTGGTCGTCATCACAGCAACGCGCAGATCAGCTGTGTTTTGACAGGTGAATGACAGAAACGCGATAAAACATGGATTTCCAAGTGAATTTTAATGTTTTTGGCCAAAATAAAACGTTTGAGGAATGGGAAGACGAGGAGAGCAAACGAGAAGAACAGCAAAAGCAGCGGCATAAAGATTTAACATCGGATGAACTGGACAAGATTGAAGATGAGAAAGAAGAAGAGAACAGTTTCCAAGGATGAAAATATCTTGAGACTGGCATAAAATAGTCCCAAATACCTACGCATTTTTATCAAGTTCTGTTAAATAAATATTTGTGTGTTAGCGCACTGTGTGGGACCATGGTATAAGCAGATTAAACAACGAGAAGCCGTGCATTATACGGTTTGAATGCACTTCGCAGAGTAACACCACTCCGCTACGCATCGTGTTGTTTTAGACTCCGTGTCAAGCATTCAAACTGTACAATGCATGGCTTCTCGTTGTTTAAGCCTTACTTAGCTTCAAGCTTGAAGTGTTTTAGGTATGTGTTAACCGAAAATAAAGACAGTTAACCCTCTTGGGTCTGAGGGCATTTTTTGGACAGTTCACTCGCCTGGCATAAATGTTTTATTATTGCTGTTAACAGCTAACCCACAATCAAGTTTTATGTCTCTTTTTTCAGGACAACCTGTGCTTTCAGAATATATATGTTTTGTTGTGTTTTATAAGTGTAATAAAGGTTTACAATCAAAAATAGGCAAGGAAAAATAAAGCGAAAACTAATTTTCCACACACAGCAAACTATAATAAACAACTGTTTTGGCACTTTATAAAGGTGATTTGAGGTCTTGTGTGAAAGACTGAACAACAAAAAGGTTCAAAGAATAAACACAAATGCACATTTTGAACAATACATATATAATAGGGTCTATGTATTTTGTTGTCCATTGATATGGTAAACAGTCCTTTACACAGAGAAAGCAACAGAGTTATCCAGTAACATTCATATGCAAACTAGTGGAGCCATCCTGATAGTTACACACTCTTTGTTTGAGCATGCGAGATTGTCATCAGAGGATCTCCGTGTGCTCCTGCTTTCACTGATCGCTGTGCGTAATGGCGCAGGATGCACTGAGTATGTACTAATAGTATGTACTCACTGGAGCACCCAGGGGGCTATTCAAATGGGCCAACTAGTAACATATCACTCCTGAAAACGATCTTTGGCTTTTCACGTGAGGTAAATCTGCCCTATGATTGGATTTTGGAAAACCGTGTGACGGTGAACCAATTCCGATTGCACACTCACATTGCGCACATCATCACACAGCTTCTATGAGGAGTACAAAGATGGCCTATGGCTGACTCGAAAGTCCGCGGAGTTAACTTTTCAGCAACAAAAAAGTAAGTTTCTATCTCATATCATTAAAAAGTTATTTATAATTTAGTATACGACGGCGTTAACCCCAGAGGGTTAAGATGATAGTTCATTCAACTTTTACTTGGTAACATAGTCATTCATTGAAGAGGAACATATTTTTTAGCACTGTAATGTAACGTTATACAACATTAGCATTATCACATTTCCTATTCAAACATGACATCACTGTTATAATGCACATTCTCATGAGCGCCACTAGCTTAGCTTATGGCAAGTTAAAAGTGGATGCTCTGGTTTTGGCCGAACTTCTACCTAGTTTCTGGGTATTCTGTGTTAGTACACGCCTGCGGCCGACATACTTGATGAATTCCTGTGCAAAAAGTAGTTCCCAGATAATTGTGATATATTCCTGTGAGATAATGAGTATATCTCATCTAAATTAATTATAATATTTACCAGTAATAAAATTATAAACATAATTGAAGAGTGGCTATAATAAATATTTAAGAAACTTAAGGTTTATGAACAACTTCACCTGTTATCACTCAAGCACATTGTAAACATTGACACGGAGTTTGATGCTGAAGAGTTCAGAAAGATACGATTTTTATGTTTTGATTACCATGTACAGTTGGCGATGAAAGATCTTGTGTGTTTTTACGCCTAAATGATCATAAGTCAGTACTCACCCTCATCCAGCAACAACTGGAAACTGGGTCAGGCAAAAGTTGTCCGGCGAGCTCAATCTGTGTGCGAGCTATCCCACAATTCTAAAATAGCAATCCTGAATAGCCGTTGTACTGCCGTGGAAGGCAAGTTCTGCCTTGCAGATATTGCATTGCACATTTTTCTCTTTAATTTGATTAAAATTCCCCTGAACTTTTGAGCTTTGTTGCTAGCTAGCCATGATATTGTTTGGACATAACTTCTCCGGTGACCTCACGGCTGACTTGGATTACCACTATTGTGCATGTGCGTCAAGGACAGAAAGGCAGCGGAACTTACAGCAGCAGTTCTGAGAGAAAAACAAAGCTTAAAAAAATCAACGATGACGTTGATTATTAAATTAGTCGCCGAGAATTTGTGATAGTCGATGTAATAGTGACTGGTCGACTAATCGTGGCAGCCCTACTTCCCTTACTAGTCTCCTTGTACGATTATTCTTCTGTGATGAGGCCTGGTGTGTCCAGCCTGCCCATGACATGTGCAGTTTACTTTATAGTCAACCTAATTGATGTTAATCTTTTCATCTTCATCATTTATAATTATTCTTTTTCCCTTCATGATGAATAATTTTTAGAACCAAAGTTGGAATCAAGGTGCATCCATTATTTACAGCTAATCACAGCCTCTTTAGTTTGCAGCCTCTTTCAGTGCTGATGGTTCCTCAGCTGTTTACATGTCTGTTAATTCAGCCATGGGCGACGACACGGACCATCCAAAGCCCTCCATCTTCTTCTAATTAAGTGTGTGTCGGTGCAACATTTTTTTTGAGGCAGCCTTCATGTGCACAGACACATACAGTGTGCACGGCGCTGTCGGTGGGTGTCCCAGGCTGGTAATTATCGTGCTGAGTGGTTGCAGTGATCGCTTCATTATTCTCCTATATGCATCAGCGGGAGACTTTTGACGCATGATGCAGTAATCTCGTCACGCTGCCTCACACGTGTGGCCACAGTGCTACTTTTTTGAAGTTCCTCAGAGGAGCTTATGTCCAGATCCGTTTTGATCCTCTTGCATTAGACTTGCTCAACACAATTTAACACCATAACTACTCAATGCGAATGCATGAATCCAGCTTAGAACTTGTGAACTATTGGGAGAAGGTGAAAAACAGGTTTCTCAACGTGAAACAGCAGGACTCAGCAAAGCCCACATTCAGTTTAAAAGTGATTCAAAATAACTGGCTTGTTTTGCTCACAGTATTTCACTGTCATGCTGTTAACAGAACGACAGGAATCATCAACTTTCTGGCCCAGTTTGCGTGTATGGATTTTTTTTTTTAATGCTATAACATTTAAGTTGATATTTATTATTTATTTTATCGATCCAGAATGTTTAAAACGTAGGAGACACCAAAAAAACGTGTACAAATAATAACTAAAAATGATGAAATGTTATTTTAAAAACAGTAAAAGTCGAAGATAAGTACATGGGTGTAGGATAAACAACAGCTGTCTAAAGCCTGCGCTCTATTTCAGCCCTCAGCCATGGCCATATTGTTGCTACTAGGGATGCACCGATACCACTTTACTCCACAAACGAATTACCCCGCAACGGACCGAGACGCCTGAACACCCACACCAAGGGCTAAAACTCACCAACCTGATGGACAATCTCCACCACTGAAGCCCTGATCTGAGTTCTGATGGAGGAACTGCGGTGCAAAGTTCCGACGTCACAGAGGAACTTTTTTTTCCGGCCACACAAGGAATTAAAGTATTTTCAGATGTTCTGTTCCAAACTCAGGAGGCTTTAGGTGGATTAATCTTCAGGATCGTATGATGAGATCAGTGAGATCACATTTTAAGGTTCTGTTACTAGTCTATAAAATTGTTCACAGACTGGCACCTCCCTACCTAGCTGACCTAATTAACTCTGGGGTCCGAGGGCATTTTTTGGACAGTTCAATCGCCTTGCATAAATGTTTTATTATTGCTGTTAACAGCTCTCCCTGCATCCCACAATCAAGTTTTATGTCTCTTTTTTCAGGACAACCTGTGCTTTCAGAATATATATGTTTTTGTTGTGTTTTATAAGTGTAATAAAGGTTTACAATCAAAAATAGGCAAGGAAAAAATAAAGAGAAAAATAATTTTCCACACACATTTATTCAAAACACACAGCAAACTACAATAAACAACTGTTTTGACACTTTATAAATGTAATTTGAGGTCTTGTGTGAACGACTGTACAACAAAAAGGTTCAAACAATAAACACAAATGCATATTTTGAACATCCATCCATCCATCCATTTTCTTCCACTTTATCCGGAGTCGGGTCGCAGGGGCAGCAGCTCAAGCAAAGCCGCCCAGACCTCCCGATCCACACACACCTCCCCCAGCTCCTCCGGGGGAACCCCAAGGCATTCTCAAGCCATCCGAAAGATGTAATCCCTCCTGCGTGTCCTGGGTCTTCCCCGAGGGCTCCTCCCAATGGGACGTGCCCGGAACACCTCTCCAGGGAGGCGTCCAGGGGGCATCTGGAAAAGATGCCAGAGCCACCTCAACTGACTCCTTTCGACGTGGAGGAGCAGCAGCTCGACTCCGAGCTCCTCCCGAGCTCCTCACCCTATCTCTAAGGGAGCGCCCAGCCACGCTTTGGAGGAAACTCATCTCGGCCGCTTATGTACCCGCGATCTCGTTCTTTCGGTCATGAGCCAAATCTCATGACCATAGGTGAGGATCAGAACGTAGATCGATCTGTAAATTGAGAGCTTTGCCCCCCTACTCAGCTCTCTCTTCACCACGACGGTCCGATACAGCGACCGCATCACTGCAGACGCTGCACCGATCCGTCTATCAATCTCACGCTCCATCCGTCCCTCACTCGTGAACAAGACCCCGAGATACTTAAACTCCTCCACTTGAGGCAAGGACACTCCACCAACCTGAAGAGGGCAAAGCACCTTTTTCCGGTCGAGAACCATGGCCTCGGATTTGGAGGTGCTGATTTTCATCCCGGACGCCTCACACTCAGCTGCAAACCGCCCCAGTGCACGCTGAAGGTCCTGATTTGACGAAGCCATCAGAACCACATCGTCCGCAAACAGCAGAGACAAGATTCTGTGGTTCCCAAACCAGACCCCCTCTACACCCTGGCTGCACCTAGAAATTCTGTCCATAAAAATAATGAACAGAACCGGTAACAAAGGGCAGCCCTGGCGGAGGCCAACATGCACTGGAAACAGGTTTGACTTACTACCGGCAATGCGAACCAAGCTCCTGCTGCGGTCGTACAGGGACCGGATAGCCCTTAGCAAAGGACCCCGGACCCCGTACTAACAAACACAAACTAGTGGAGCAATCCTGATAGTTACACACTCTTTGTTTGAGCACGTGAGATTGTCATCAGAGGCTCTCCGTGTGCTCCTGCTTTCACTGATCGCTGTGCGTAATGGTGCAGGACACACTGAGTATGTACTAATAGTATGTACTCATTGGAGCACCCAGGGGGCTATTCAAATGGGCCAACTAGTAACATATCACTCCTGAAAATGATTTTTGGCTTTTCATGTGAGGTAAATCTGCCCTACGATTGGATTTTGGAAAACCATGTGACGGTGAACCAATTCCGATTGGACACTCACATTGCACACGTCATCACACAGCTTCTATGAGGAGTACAAAGATGGCCGATGGCGGGCTCGAACGTCCGCGGAGTTAACTTTTCAGCAAAAAAAAAAGTAAGTTTCTATCTTATATCATTAATAAGTTATTTATAATTTAGTAAAGCTTGGTCTTAGCCGTCGTATACGATGACGTCGGCCCCAGAGGGTTAAACCTTACATACCGGCCTGGGTTTTGTGTTCTCAGGGTGCAGGACTACTTTTTGTCCCTAGTGTGAATAAGAAGTCTGCAGGTCATAGAGCTTTCTCTTACCATGCCCCTGTTCTGTGGAATGATCTCCCTGCGTCAATAAAACAGTCAGATTCTGTGGAGACTTTCAAGTCCAGACTTAAGACACACTTATTTTCACTTTCGTATGGCTACCATACTGGCATAGTATATTTCTGCGCTTTTTACGCTTTTAATTCATTTTATTAGGAAACGTACTGTGCCGCGGCCTCAACTTTACCTAAATTCTGGGTCTTTAGGTGACGCTTAGGGCTAGTGGCCGGCGATCACCTTTGTATCCTGTTTTTCTTGTTGTTTAATGCTGGCAAATTATACTGTATTTATTGTCTTTCTGATACCTGATTCTGTTTTTTATCTCTGTTTAAGGTGCAGCTCCATCCAGAGATGGGTGTGGTATTTGTGCTGAAGACCCTCCTGTCCTGTGCACCAACAGCATTTCCTGTATATTCGTTTTGTGAATTGTTCTGTAATTTATGTCTGTAGCATGGCCCAAGCAGAGGGTCACCCCTTTGAGTCTGGTCTGTTTGAGGTTTCTTCCTCAGAGGGAGTCTTTCCTTACCACTGTTGCTCTGGGGGTTGGTAAGGTTAGACCTTACTTGTGTGAAGTGTCTTGAGGCAACTCTCTTGTGATTTGGCGCTATATAAATACAAATAAATTTAAATTGTAAAATGAAAAATGCCATGAACAGGTAAGACTTTTTATTTACTTTGTGTGTGAATTTTCTCTGCATGATGGACTGCGGCTCTTAGCCAATTAATGGACAGCATTGACAGACATAATTTGACTTAGTCAATTATGTCATGATCCACAAAACAATAAAATAAAATAATCTGAAAATGCTCTGTTTTGCCTCCGTGTCCAGTGGAGACACCACGGACACTGTGTTTCTACCTGCCAATCAAAAGGATTCTGCCGGCGAGAATTAACCGTTCTCACACTGAAAACACTGTGCAGCCGTGCACCCAAACCACTCCGTGGAAATGGGGCTATCAGTAGCCTGTAAAAATCCATGAATTAATCCATAAATTAATGAGGCTATTAAGATAATGGTTCTGGCGTTGATGCCACTTCCTCCTCCTTCTCCAATGTTAGGACGTGTCAGGATGTTCCTGTTTTTTTTAGTGGCGCAGTTCAAAATCTGAATATTTATCTCTTCAATAACTGTGCACCAGGAAAGGATAAATTTCAAACTGTTATTTAATTTTAGTCTTAAATACAAAAAAAAAACATTACATATCATGTCACCTACACTCTTAAGTCTTTTAAAATTAATAATTTTCAAAGCATATTCAGAATTTCAAAACAAACAACTTAGTGATTTAATTGCTGCAGCAGTAATTGGACAAAGAAAAATGACAGATTGAAATTTTCTTTGACAGGTTTTTATTAGAGAGGATGATGTAATAGACCTTATGTGGGATGCTAATTCTGCCAAGGTTCATTGGCATGTCTTACTTTGTAAAAACCTTGTCACCCCTCTGAGTCTGATCTGCTTGAGGTTTCTTCCTCATTTTTTTTTTTACCACTGTCGCCTGTGTGCTTCCTCTGGGGTTTGGTAAGATTAGATCTTACTTATGTGAAGCACCTTGAGGCAGCTTTGTTGTGATTTGGCGCTATGTAAATTGAAATAGATTGAATTGAAATATTGAAGAAACTGGACATATACAGTAGATAGAGCATGGGGCATGAAATGCGCCATTTAAATAACATATATGAAGAGTTCAGATGCAAAATCCAGTAAGTATATATATTTTTTTTTAATAGAGAAAAATGCAGTTGAAAATGGAGATTTAAAGGAAACCATATTCGGAAATGCACAGACTTTCATCAGTAAAATTAAAACAGTTTGTTCAAATTCTTTCATATTTTGCACACTGATGGTCCTGTTGACAGGCAAATACATGTTGGCCTCAACTAAATATTTATGGTTTTGGAGATACTGGATTTTGCATTTGAACCTTTCATATATTGTCTTGGGTTCAATACCCGGTTGCGCTATCTGACTGTGTCCTTGGACAGCACACTTCATCTATGGCCACATTAGCGTCAAGCAACAGCAAACAAAAGAGGCAAAGTGATGACTTGTCATTCAGTTTTAATCAGAGTGGGCATTTTGCAGCAGCAAAAGACAACAGCCACTATGCTGGCAGGTAGGCGGGGCCAAAGTAGACCAGTTTATTTTATTCAAATACTGAAGCGAAGCAATATGGCGATTGCCAATCTGATTGAACAGGCAGCGTGACATCAGCTGGCTGCCCACTCGAAGAAAATATTCCAGGATGGCAGAAATTGCTCTGAAACAGCTGTTAGTGAGAAATAAACACTTCTAATTCTAAAAATACTTCATGATACTGTATCCGGGGATAATCACCGGAGCATCAGGGTGTATACTAGACTTATGTGTTATTCCTTTTGGCTTTGTGATATTATAAGAAGATATTATACATCTTATTATAAGAATCCTCCAAACCGTGACTATCCAGGGTTGGGACCAGGAAGCAGAGTTGTAGTCTTACACACCTCTCTGCAGCTTCTCTCCCCCTGCCATCCCATGCCATCTCATTACCCCATCCCCGTAGAGACGGTGCCTGCTCCCAGACTACCAATAACCAGCAAAAATCTATTTAAGCATAAAAATTCAAAAATAAAAAATAATATAGCACCTTCAACTGCACCACAGACTAAAACAGTTAAATGTGGTCTATTAAACATTAGGTCTCTCTCTTCTAAGTCCCTGTTGGTAAATGATATAATAATTGATCAACATATTGATTTATTCTGCCTAACAGAAACCTGGTTACAGCAGGATGAATATGTTAGTTTAAATGAGTCAACACCCCCGAGTCACACTAACTGTCAGAATGCTCGTAGCACGGGCCGGGGCGGTGGATTAGCAGCAATCTTCCATTCCAGCTTATTAATTAATCAAAAACCCAGACAGAGCTTTAATTCATTTGAAAGCTTGTCTCTTAGTCTTGTCCATCCAAATTGGAAGTCCCAAAAACCAGTTTTATTTGTTATTATCTATCGTCCACCTGGTCGTTACTGTGAGTTTCTCTGTGAATTTTCAGACCTTTTGTCTGACTTAGTGCTTAGCTCAGATAAGATAATTATAGTGGGCGATTTTAACATCCACACAGATGCTGAGAATGACAGCCTCAACACTGCATTTAATCTATTATTAGACTCTATTGGCTTTGCTCAAAAAGTAAATGAGTCCACCCACCACTTTAATCATATCTTAGATCTTGTTCTGACTTATGGTATGGAAATAGAAGACTTAACAGTATTCCCTGAAAACTCCCTTCTGTCTGATCATTTTTTAATAACATTTACATTTACTCTGATGGACTACCCAGCAGTAGGGAATAAGTTTCATTACACTAGAAGTCTTTCAGAAAGCGCTGTAACTAGGTTTAAGGATATGATTCCTTCTTTATGTTCTCTAATGCCATATAACAACACAGTGCAGAGTAGCTACCTAAACTCTGTAAGGGAGATAGAGTATCTCGTCAATAGTTTTACATCCTCATTGAAGACAACTTTGGATGCTGTAGCTCCTCTGAAAAAGAGAGCTTTAAATCAGAAGTGTCTGACTCCATGGTATAACTCTCAAACTCGTAGCTTAAAGCAGATAACCCGTAAGTTGGAGAGGAAATGGCGTCTCACTAATTTAGAAGATCTTCACTTAGCCTGGAAAAAGAGTCTGTTGCTCTATAAAAAAGCCCTCCGTAAAGCTAGGACATCTTTCTACTCATCACTAATTGAAGAAAATAAGAACAACCCCAGGTTTCTTTTCAGCACTGTAGCCAGGCTGACAAAGAGTCAGAGCTCTATTGAGCTGAGTATTCCATTATCTTTAACTAGTAATGAGTTCATGACTTTCTTTGCTAACAAAATTTTAACTATTAGAGAAAAAATTACTCATAACCATCCCAAAGACGTATCGTTATCTTTGGCTGCTTTCAGTGATGCCGGTATTTGGTTAGACTCTTTCTCTCCGATTGTTCTGTCTGAGTTATTTTCATTAGTTACTTCATCCAAACCATCAACATGTTTATTAGACCCCATTCCTACCAGGCTGCTCAAGGAAGCCCTACCATTATTTAATGCTTCGATCTTAAATATGATCAATCTATCTTTGTTAGTTGGCTATGTACCACAGGCTTTTAAGGTGGCAGTAATTAAACCATTACTTAAAAAGCCATCACTTGACCCAGCTATCTTAGCTAATTATAGGCCAATCTCCAACCTTCCTTTTCTCTCAAAAATTCTTGAAAGGGTAGTTGTAAAACAGCTAACTGATCATCTGCAGAGGAATGGTCTATTTGAAGAGTTTCAGTCAGGTTTTAGAATTCATCATAGTACAGAAACAGCATTAGTGAAGGTTACAAATGATCTTCTTATGGCCTCGGACAGTGGACTCATCTCTGTGCTTGTTCTGTTAGACCTCAGTGCTGCTTTTGATACTGTTGACCATAAAATTTTATTACAGAGATTAGAGCATGCCATAGGTATTAAAGGCACTGCGCTGCGGTGGTTTGAATCATATTTGTCTAATAGATTACAATTTGTTCATGTAAATGGGGAATCTTCTTCACAGACTAAAGTTAATTATGGAGTTCCACAAGGTTCTGTGCTAGGACCAATTTTATTCACTTTATATATGCTTCCCTTAGGCAGTATTATTAGACGGTATTGCTTAAATTTTCATTGTTACGCAGATGATACCCAGCTTTATCTATCCATGAAGCCAGAGGACACACACCAATTAGCTAAACTGCAGGATTGTCTTACAGACATAAAGACATGGATGACCTCTAATTTCCTGCTTTTAAACTCAGATAAAACTGAAGTTATTGTACTTGGCCCCACAAATCTTAGAAACATGGTGTCTAACCAGATCCTTACTCTGGATGGCATTACCCTGACCTCTAGTAATACTGTGAGAAATCTTGGAGTCATTTTTGATCAGGATATGTCATTCAAAGCGCATATTAAACAAATATGTAGGACTGCTTTTTTGCATTTACGCAATATCTCTAAAATCAGAAAGGTCTTGTCTCAGAGTGATGCTGAAAAACTAATTCATGCATTTATTTCCTCTAGGCTGGACTATTGTAATTCATTATTATCAGGTTGTCCTAAAAGTTCCCTAAAAAGCCTTCAGTTAATTCAAAATGCTGCAGCTAGAGTGCTGACGGGGACTAGAAGGAGAGAGCATATCTCACCCATATTGGCCTCTCTTCATTGGCTTCCTGTTAATTCTAGAATAGAATTTAAAATTCTTCTTCTTACTTATAAGGTTTTGAATAATCAGGTCCCATCTTATCTTAGGGACCTCGTAGTACCATATCACCCCAATAGAGCGCTTCGCTCTCAGACTGCAGGCTTACTTGTAGTTCCTAGGGTTTGTAAGAGTAGAATGGGAGGCAGAGCCTTCAGCTTTCAGGCTCCTCTCCTGTGGAACCAGCTCCCAATTCAGATCAGGGAGACAGACACCCTCTCTACTTTTAAGATTAGGCTTAAAACTTTCCTTTTTGCTAAAGCTTATAGTTAGGGCTGGATCAGGTGACCCTGAACCATCCCTTAGTTATGCTGCTATAGACGTAGACTGCTGGGGGGTTCCCATGATGCACTGTTTCTTTCTCTTTTTGCTCTGTATGCACCACTCTGCATTTAATCATTAGTGATCGATCTCTGCTCCCCTCCACAGCATATCTTTTTCCTGGTTCTCTCCCTCAGCCCCAACCAGTCCCAGCAGAAGACTGCCCCTCCCTGAGCCTGGTTCTGCTGGAGGTTTCTTCCTGTTAAAAGGGAGTTTTTCCTTCCCACTGTAGCCAAGTGCTTGCTCACAGGGGGTCGTTTTGACCGTTGGGGTTTTACATCATTATTGTATGGCCTTGCCTTACAATATAAAGCGCCTTGGGGCAACTGTTTGTTGTGATTTGGCGCTATATAAAAAAAAAAATTGATTGATTGATAAGAAGCAGTAGGTAAAACAACCACCCTTACTTTATGACATCATAAAAAAAAACTAACTTTCATGTGATTATGGCATAGTAAAGCATAACTTCCCCCTTTATAATATCATAAATCAAACTTTTGTCCCTTCTGACATAAAAAAAATTCGTAATGTGCAAACAGGTTACAGGGATCAGAATTATAACTGCGCTTATTTCTTGGATGGCAGTAATGCCCTTCTTATATTAATGTAGTTATTTTACGGTGACAGATCTGTATTAATGGGACTTGATTTTAATTTGCAGGCAAAACGGCTGGTTAACAATATGCTAAAGTTCCACTGTTCTGATAAATGTGTTATTCTGTTGATTATATTTTTGCATCACAAGCTGAACAGGCCACCACTCAAATTACAAGGGCATCACCACACCTTTGTCCCCATCCACAATGAGATTGATGCAGCTTGTACATTGTTTTTAAACAAATTGTTTGCCTTTAAGAGTTATGCCAAGTTACAGCATACTGGGCACTCATGAGCTTCCTGAATGTAGAACTGCATGCACAGTGTGTTTTCCATACGGTCCAGTCAATAACAACTATAAGATAAGAAGAACTTGAACCAGGGAACAGATGTTTTATATCTATCTATCTATCTATCTATCTATCTATCTATCTATCTATCTATCTATCTATCTATCTATCTATCTATATATATATATATATATATCTATATATCTATATATATATATATATATATATATATGTGTATATATATATATATATATATATATATATATATATATATATATATGTATTTAATGTATTTAATGAAGTCTTTCCCACGCCTATAGAGGTCCTGTGGCCCATTAGATTGGTGCTTATCCCTGGGCACCATCACATAAATTGGATGGGAGTCTCCGACTCCCTCTGCACAGGACATCACCAGTCTGTCAAGGGTTATTTCTCCAGCCAAGGTCCATTTACAGATGGCGTGACTGGGACAATGTAGATTAAGTATTTTTTTCCAAGGACGCAGAATCAAACCTCCGTCTACTGGGTGGTAGTCCAATTCTTATGCCACAGCACTACCTGCTCTTTAGAGATAAGGCCATGTTCATAATTTGTGCAGCTATCTGTAAAGATATGGTTTGAATTTGTCAGTTGCCAAAACTGCATGAAATCGTACATAATGAATGATTCATCTAAATGTGGTTCTGTAGGTGTTGGACGAATCACCTGATTATTTTCAAGAGCAATGGTTAACTGTGTTGAAGGTTTCTAGTCCATGATTGAAGATGAATTCTAAGTGTGCACGTCTCCTGTTCTATTCCCTGATCTCTTCTTGGGTGTGATGGAGGCAAACACTGCGACTCACATTCTGTCACTTTCTAATACATCTTATTTACAGTTTGACATTTTCCTGATTACAGTATCTGCACCACCGGGTACTGTCAGGTCCATGATACTAATCCAAATAATGTGTCATGACTGCTCATGTGCTGCCTCACTGGACGGGGCTCAATGGAATCTCACTTTAAAATGTCAACCCTGTCAGGTCTCTAAGCCATCATACCGTCATCTGCAGCTGCACATCGATCCAGGAGCTGCAGGGAGCAAAGGCTGGGGTCCTTACAGCTCCGTCAGGTTTTTACCTTCATGGCACTTCTCTAATCATTGCAATCTCCTCTGAGGGGGCTGTCAAAGAAAGGTCACCCCTGTCCAGGTGGTGAGAGTCCTCTGTGACAGAGTCACCTCCTCTGTGACACTGAGTCACCACCTGCCAGTCATGTGCTATGTGCAGGTGTGTTGAAACCAGATTGTGATTGGTTTCTTCAGTTGGTAGTCATTTGTGGAAGAGCTCTTCAGTTTGTGGCCGTTTGTCATTTTTGTATCAGTCTTTGTCCATCTGAATCATGAGCTAAACTTAATTTCTGCAGTGTGAGTGTGTGTGTGGAAACCAGGCTGCTAAACACTCACTCGCAGCTCTTGGGGTTAATCCGTTACACTAAAATAGTGGGGGATGGAGTTGAAGGGTAGCAGGAGGAGGGAAGGCAAGAACAATGCAACATCTCTTCCTCTCTTTCTCTCACCGTCTCTTCGACTCTGGACACGTGGTCGTCCCCGGGGGGAAATCTCAGGACTTTGGACATTCTTTACAGTGCTACTTTTCTTGTTGGGTCATCACAGCTGGGTCTCAGCTTTCCCTGCTGTACCTCTAAAGGAAGCAAGGTACAATGCATCCCCTTTCCAAAAAACATCCTTCCTCAGTACTTTTTGTTCCTGCCATTGTCACCAGACAAGAGGCTATGTCAACAGGCCAAATTAGATGCCAAGACCAGTGAACCTCCGGGACTTTTAGTTTAATTTGAGTACCTTTAGAAAATAAGTTTGCACCTCATGAAGTAGAAAGAACAATAGGTTGGGTAGGTTTTTTCCAGTGTGGTGCAGTTTTTTTTGTGAACAACACATACTTGATTAGCTCATTGACATTCCAACATGCTCCAAGGGAGCCCGTTTCCTTCCTTTCACCGGATATAGCTCGAGCGTAGTTTCTAGATACTTGCATACATAGCTCTTATGACTACAGCTATGCTCTCCACCAACTATTTCCAAACTATTTGTTGTTACCTTACATCTAGGAATACATAAAACTATGAATCATACCCTGCATCTGAAAACTTACTATATACAACCCCTGGCAAAAATTATGGAATCACCGGCCTCGGATGATGTTCATTCAGTTGTTTAATTTTGTAGAAAAAAAGCAGATCACAGACATGACACAAAACTAAAGTCATTTCAAATGGCAACTTTCTGGCTTTAAGAAACACTATAAGAAATCAAGAAAAAAAGATTGTGACAGTCAGTAACTGTTACTTTTTTAAACCAAGCAGAGGAAAAAAATATGGAATCACTCAATTCTGAGGATGCCTATTGAGTTTTTGGACACCCTACAGATTCTGGCATACTGATTTTTTGCCAGAGATATAGTACGACAGTATGTGTATGTGAATGTAGCCAAAGTATTCCTTAGTTACTTTCTTTATGGTGAGCTCAGTTTTCTTTTTTTACATTCACCTATGAAGTCTATTGTGAAGGACATTTAATTACATTTGTAAACAAATTCCCTGTAGGTGTTCTTTAGGTCACTGGAGAGTTTTGATGTCTTATATCAAGATGGATGGACAGTTTAATCTGACCTGTTGCTTTTTTGTGCGGACTTTTTGGTGTTCTTCTCAGGGGTTTCTCTCCAGGTTCCCGAGCTTCCTCCCAGAATCTACAAACATAGGTTAACTGAAGGTATTATTATCCCGCAGATTAAACTCTATTTGTACCTGGTTGTCTGTGCAGTAGTGCTTTGATGGTCTGGTAATGTTTCCATGGGTATCTTGCTTCATGTCCGGTGTGTGCAGGGATAGACACCAACCCTCATCCAGGACCCCCAGTCAAGTAGCATTAAAGACATCTTATGACACTACAAGGCAAGGACATTGGGTCCTGATAATGGAGGAAAGAAATCTTGTATCTGCCCATAGATAGTTATCTGCACCACCATTGGGTTCTTTCTTTGTCCATGCTCCACCCATCCACAAATGTCATGAAACCATTTGTGTTTGAGGTATGCTGTTAACAAACATATACCAGTCAAAATAAAGGTTCACACACAAACATGTTCATCACCAGAATTTAATGAGGCATGTCTCACAGCAAGAAGGTTCCACCACAGCCCAATTCCGTGGACTTTGCAGGTTTTATTCGTGTTTCATCCCAACTGGTCAAATAAACCAAACTCTGCCAAAAAACAAAACAGGGCACTAGTCTCCTTAATCACTGGACAATCACGTAAGTACCATTGGACACGAAAGAGCTCTGACACAACACTAAATATTGTTTTGGGACTCACTATGTTGAATTAACCATCTTCCCCTGATACATCTGTTATTTTGAAATGAAGGGATTAGGTCTGTTTGAGCTATAAGGCTCTGTACATTGTGGTAATGCTTATATTGCTTAAATGAAAGCCTAGAAAAAGGCAGGCTCAGCTGCTGCTCAGACGGTACAGCCCTCAGTTACTCATCTACTCCTGCATTTTAAACTCTCATAAATTAGTCTTTCTAGCTTTGGTAATTTGCTAGAAGAGACAAGCAGCTGGACTGAAGACTGTTTCCATTCTTTAGCTTGTGTGAATCAGTAGCTAGTTGCCATGTTGGTGATCCACTGATGTACAAGTCACTATTTGTTTCAGAGTTGGATGCCAGGACACTGTCTGATGATAAAGCTTTAACAAAAGTGAATTCTGTTGGGGAAAAAAATTGTAAAATTGTCCTCATGAGGTGCTGAATTTTTCTTTGTGAATAATGCTGTTCATCAAGGACGTGGTTTGCTCCTAAATTGTTTGATGATTGCATGGACTCAGTGTTGAGGATGGTTATGGTGGAAATTGGCGGTTTAGGTACTTTTGTTGGCCAGGAGAGGTTTACTGACCTTGTGGCAATGTCTGGGTTTGCAGTTGTCCAGGATCAAGACTAAGATCATAAACCTTTACATCACTTTGTTTTTTTGTTTTTTTTGGTATATTATAACCTGTTTCTTTCAAACTAGTTTTGTCTTCATGCTTTTTCTTAAAGTACCCAAAGCAACAAGTGTTGTTGTAACATAAAATTATTTAATTTCATTCCTGCTGCTGAGCCGCAAAGGTAAAGACAGAATGTGCAGACATATTAAATACTGCAGGAGACAAAACATCCAGAAACAAGTTGGTTTCATATCGAGCAAACATCACTTCCTTTTGATGAAAGTGCCTGTTTTTTACTTAAACAACTGTTTTCATGTAATTTTGGCAACGTCAAAGAAAAACGTGTGTTTAAATCAAATCATGTGTATTGGGCGCATGTGTCAGTCCTGCGCGACACCACATCCACCACTCCACGGAATCATACTGGGTTCCGGATGGCAACCAATCAGACAGACAACTTGTCCATCCCCTGCTCATGAAAGTGCTGTAGCCAGGTGAAGAATGAGTTGCTCCAGCCGCGGGGGGCTTCAACACTGAGAAACATGCATGCTGGCTCACACACAAAGAAAAACACCACATGCAAAATGCAAGTGATTCTCCTCATCTGAGTCTCCTTTAGTAATTGCTTGTTTGACACAAAGTCATTCCAGTGGTAGCCAAGGCTCCTTTGAAGAGACCAAGTATCAAAGACATCAAGTTGTTGTCTGAGGTCATTGGTTAGAGTGCAAGTTTCATACATTGTATGAAACTTGCACTGTAGTGCAGTTTCATACAATGCACAAAAGTTTCATACAGTAAGACATGAAGCACCAGCACTAAAGGCTTGGACCTTCATACTGGCATTACCACACACATCTGACCAGTCAGCTGATTGACAAGGCCAAATGTGGGGGAAGTACTAAATCCAGAGTGCACATTCCTTTGCTATGAGAAAAGAACAGTGGTTTTAGTAAAAACCCTGATGCACACTTGAGGAGAATAAGGCAAGACTTTATGAAAATGCAAGAAGCACTTTCTGCCTTATGCAGAGGCTGAGAGGGGTCCCCTAAATAAGATCCAGTACATAAAAAGGGCAGCATAAACTGAGCAGAGTGGCATTACCTTGGTCTATGCGGTCAAATTTAGGCTTGGTCTTCTTCTTTGTCTTTTGGCTGTTCCCGTTAGGGGTTGCCACAGCAGATCAATTGTTTCCATCTCACCCTGTCCTCTGTATCTTCCTCTGTCACACCAACCACTTGCATGTCCTCCCTCAACCCATCCATAAACCTCCTGTTTGGCCTCCCTCTTCTCCTCCTGCCTGGTGGTTCCATCCTCAGCATCCTTCTCCCTATATATCCTGGGTCCCTCCTCTGCACATGTCCAAACCATCTCAATCTCGCCTCTCTGACTTTGTCTCCAAACTGTCCACCTGAGCTGTCCCTCTGATATGTTCATTCCGAATCTTGTCCATTCTCGTCACTCCCAAAGATAATCTTATCTTCAGCTCTGCCTCCTGTCTTTTTGTTAGTGCCACCGTCTCTAAGCCGTATAACATAGCTGGTCTCACTACTGTCTTGTAAACTTTCCTCTTCACTCTTGCTGATATTCTTCAGTCACAAATCACCCCTGCCACCTTTCTCCACCCACTCCACCCTGCCTGCACTCTCTTCTTCACCTCTCTACCACACTCTCCATTACTTTGAACAGTTGACCCCAAATATTTAAACTCATCTACTTTCACCACTTCTACTCCTTGTAACTGCACTATTCCGCTGGGCTCCCTCTCATTCACACACATGTACTCAGTCTTGCTTCTACTGACTTTCATTCCCCTTCTTTCCAAAGCATATCTCACCCTCTCCAGACTACACTCAACTTGGTCTCTACTCTCACTACAGATCACAATGTCATCTCCAAACATTATAGTCCATGGGGACTCCTGTCTGATCTCATCCGACAGATGCAATATTTGCTCTGTATTCTCGGAGCAAACATTGCATCTGTAGTGCTCTTTCTCTGCATGAAACCATATTGCTGCTCACAGATCTTCACCTGTTTTCTAAGCCTAGCTTCTACTACTCTTTCCCATAACTTCATGCTGTGGCTGATCAACTTTATGGCTCTGTAGTTACTGCAGCTCTGTACATCACCCTTGTTCTTGAAAATAGTAACCAGCGCACTTCGTCTCCACTCCTCAGGCATTCTCTCACTTTCCAAGATTTTATTAAACAATCTGGTTAGAAACTCTACTGCCATCTCTCCTAGACATTTCCATGCCTCCACTGGAATGTCATCTGGACCAACTGCCTTTCCACTCTTCATCCTCTTCGTAGCAGCCCTCACTTCTTCCTTACTAATCTCTTGTACTTCATGATTTACTTTCACCACATCATCCAGCCTTTTCTCTCGCTCATTTTCTTCATTTATCAACTCTTCAAAATATTCCCTCCACCTTCTCAGCACACACTCCTCACTTACCATGTGCATCCTTTACCAGCCTAACCTGTTGCACATCCTTCCCAGCTCTGTCCCTTTGTCTGGCCAATTGGTACAAGTCCTTTTCTCCTTCCTTACTATTCAACTTCTTGTACAGCTCACGATATGCCTTTTCCTTCACTTTTGCCGCTTCTCTTTTCGCCTTACGCCACATCTCCTTGTACTCCTATCTACTTTCTTCATCTCTCCGACTATCCCAAAACGTTTTCACCCACCTCTTTCTCCTTATGCTTTCCTGGACCTCTTCATTCCACCACCAAGTCTCCTTGTCTTCCTTCCACTGTCCAGATGTCATACCCAGTACTGTCCTAGCTGTCTCCCTCACCACATCTGCAGTACTTTTCCAGTTGTCCAAAATTGCTTCCCCTCCAACCAGTGCTTTTCTCACCTGCTCACTAAATTTCGCACAACAGTCTTCCTCCTTCAGCTTCCACCATCTGATCCTTTGTTGAGCTCTCACTCTCTTCTTCTTCTTTACCTCTAAAGTCATCCTACAAACAACCATCCTATGCTGTCTAACGACACTCTCTCCTGCCACCACCTTACAGGTTCTGATTTCTTTTAGCTTGCATCTCCTATAAAGAATGTAGTCCACCTGTGTGCACCTTCCTCCACTCTTATATGTTACCCTGTGCTCCTCCCTTTTCTTAAAGTATTTTTGCAAAATCAACTACCATCTGTCCTTCCCCATTCCTATCCTTGATACCATTACTTCCTCATCACCTCTGTTCCTTTCACCAACATGCCCATTGAAGTCTGCTCCTATCACCACTCTTTCATGCTTGGGCACACTCTCCACCACCTCATCTAACACACTCCAGAAATCTTCTTTCTCCCGGGCCTCGACCGATTCGGTATGGAAATTCGATTCTTAGTCTGCATAGTTGGGTTGTCTTGTTTTACGCCGGATACCCTTCCTCAAATTTTTATAACTTCACATGAATGTGGATTTGGCTTGCTCTATGGTGGCCCGCATACTTGCCCGAGAGTCCAGTTCATGGATTTTTTTTCTTCATGATGACTGCATGCAAAGTCTGCACGTTGCCGCCAAACTGTCAGTGGTGTTATGAATCCATTCTGAACATCACCTAAAAATGGAAGAAGAAGCAATGGGTACTATTTCAACTCTAATACCACTCAATCACAAAAGTGGCTCATTGTCTTTGTGGGAGTTTCTTGTCATACAGTGCATCCAGAGAGTATTCACAGCGCTTCACTTTTTCCACAATTTGTTATGTTACAACCTTATTCCAAAATGGACTAAATTAATTTTTCCTCCTCAAAAATCTTACTCACAACACCCCATAATGACAACATAAAAAAGTTTTTTTTTGAAATTTTTGCAAATTTGTTAAAAATTAAATCTGAGAAATCGCATGTACGTATTTACAGCCTGTTTGTTAATGCACCTTTGGCAGCAATTACAGCCTCAAGGCTTTTTGAATATGATGCCACAAGCTTGGTGCATCTACCTCTGGGCAGTTTTGCCCATTCCCCTTTGCAGCACCTCTCACCTCTCAAGTTGGATAGAGAGCGTCGGTTCACAACCATTTTCAGATCTCTCCAGAGATGTTCAGTCAGATCCAGGTCTGGGCTCTGGCTGGGCCACTCAAGGACATTCACAGAGTTGTCCTGAAGCTGCTCCCCTGATATCTTGGCCGTGTGCTTAGGGTCATTGGCCTGCTGAAAGATGAACCATCGCCCCAGTCTGAGGTCAAGAGCAGTCTGGAGCAGGTTTTCACCCAGGATGTCTCTGTACATTGCTGCAGTCATCTTTCCCTCAATCCTGACTAGTCTCCCAGTTCCTGACACTGAAAAACCACCACCATGCATCACTGTAGGGATGGTGCCTGATTTCCTCCAAACATGATGCCTGGCATTCACACCAAAGAGTTCAGTCTTTGTCTCATTAGACCACAGAATTTTTTTGTCATGGTCAGAGAGTCCTTCAGGTGCCTTCTGGCAAACTCCAGGCGGGCTGCCATGTGCCTTTTACTAAGGACTGACTTCTGTCTGGCCACTCTATCATACAGGCCTGATTGTTGGATTGCTGCAGAGATGGTTGTCCTTCTCTTCTAATGGACACTCGGGTTCTTGTTCACTTCACTGATGAAGGCCCTTCTCCCCAGATAGCTCAGTTTAGACATGCAACCAGCTCTCGGAAGAGTCCTGGTGGATCTAAACTTCTTCCATGTATGTATGGTGGAGGTCACTTTGCTCATTAGGACCTTGAAAGCAGCAAAAATGTTTCTGTACCCTTCCCCAGACAATGTGTGTGTGTCTTTACAAATTCCTTTGACTTTGTGCTCTGACATGCACTGTCAACTGTGGGACCTTATATGTAGACAGGTGTGTGTCTTTCCAAATCATGTCCAAATTCAGTTGATTGGACATGATTTGGAAAGACACACACCTGTCTAAACTGGTGTCTAAACACCAGTGTCTAAACACACCATTTAAACTGTAGAAACATCTCAAGGATGATCATTGGAAACAGGATGCAACTGAGCTCACCTGCATACTGAATACTTTCCAGATGCACTGTACATTTAGAAGCCATTCACCCGAGCAAGTACCAGGCAATTTCTGAAAAAACAAAACAAAACATGGATGCCATGAGCGGCGACACTACTGCTTGGAGAACATTTGGTTCAAAGAGAAGTAGGAACACAAAGTGAAGTCTCTTCAATAAGTGCACAAAGCAAATCCTGCGTTTTTATTTCTGATGGTCAGGAGTGAGCTTGACAGATACAGTATCATGGAGAGATTGATATTGCAGTTGCCCCTTGTTCGCCTTGTTCGAAAACCAACTCACACTGACCAATATCTGCTCTTTGGCTCAAACCACCCCCTTGAACACAAGCTCAGGACACTTCAACACAGAGCCCTACAGGTGCCCACAACTGCGGAGGGAAGGGCTAAAGAACAACAACTTGTCTGGAAAGCCCTCACAGTATGTGGGTACCCACAATGGTCCCTGAGCAAAGTGCAGAAGTCCCAGAGAACAAAGAGACCAGATAGACAGGAGACGGAAACAAGAAGAAGAGGAGTGTCTCTCCTTTATTTAGCAGGAGTAGGGGAAAAACTACAGAGGATCTTCAGACAGCACAAAATCCGTTTACTTTAAACCGGTTAACACCTTGAGACAGAAATAAGTTCACCCTAAGGACAGGATCCCTAGTTACAAACAGAGCAATGTAGTGTATTCTATCAGATGTCAGGAAAACTGTAATGAACACTACATAGGTGAGACTAAGCAACCTTTACACAAAAGGCTATACCAGTGGACCTCAGTCTGCAGTTCATCTCCACCTTAAAGACACCAACCACACGTTTGAGGACAAGGAAGTTAAAATATTAGCCAGAGAGAAGAAATGGTTTGAGAGAGGGGTCAAGGAGGCATTCTTTGTGAAACAGTTGAAACCCAGCCTTAACCGGGGAGGGGGTCTGAGACACACTTTATCCCCTGTTTACAATGGGGTACTCAGGTCAAAGCAGTTTCAGTCTTTTGTTCATGGTAATGAGTCATTAGCAGAGTCGTCAAGGGAGCCATCAGGAGAGGCTTTCGTCCCATCATTAGGAGGGACAGCTGCCCTGTCATTAGGAGGGTGCTAACTAGAGCACAATATGTGCTAATTAGAGCTATTGTTTAGTCACTAGCCTATAGCATTCTGCCTCTCAGTAGGAGGGGTCTGGTTAGGTTTAAAACTCCAGCTTTTGTCACTTGTTGATTATTCTTCTCTACAAGAGTCAAGACAGAAGTCAGACCACCAGAGCAAGAATTTTAGCTGAGGAAGCTTCTGCGATTTGAAGAGAAATGTCCTCACGTCAAGCAACCCAGTCCAGTTGAAGATTCAAGCTTCTCTACTATGAAGTAAAAGCCACCTTACTAGATAATGTCTGAAACATTACAGATGCCTGCTCAAGTGATGTCTCGGTCAACAATTTGCCAAACAAACAAGAGAAGGTGTAAAAATGTATTTTCTTGTTTGTGAGAGTTTGAGAGCAGAAATGACAAGTGGCTGGCACAAAAGATGGGGGGGAATAACCCCCCCCCCCACACACACACAAACACACACACTACTGGGTTTTCTTTTTCTATTTCACTACAACCTTGTGCTACATCGTTACCAAATGCTCCAAAGTAGAAGTGCAGTGTTTTTATCCAGCCGTCACGAAAGAAAGCATGAACTTTAGATTCTCAGGGACACCATACAGCAAGCCAAATCCACGTCTCACGCATGCATCACGGTGAACAATGCAGCCTGCTGGGAAATGTAGTCTAATGTACAGGAGCGTCATCAACTGTGATTAAGAAGACTTGAAGCATGCACATCTATGAGCTGCTCCGTTGTGTTCCAGCTGATGCACAGAACACCGGATGACACTGTGCAGTCAAGAAGTGTATGAAATTTAAGTGTCACCCAACACCTTTGCATATATTTTGCACCGATGTTGGTTTTTTATTGTGTTAAAGGTTGTGACAATCATCTCAAGACAAGATAAAGGATTGATTAATGCTCCTCTTCATCTTCAGCAAGGTGCTTTCATGAGCGGCTGTCAGCCTCCGAGGGATCACACGAGGACACAAAGAGGAAAGAGGGAGACGGATATAGAGGGGGATATTTACAACTCAGACGGAGTGAGCGTGAATTGCATCCCAATTTCAATTTCTTTACTACCTGGCTTTCAGGTGCACTCGGGAGAGAAGGAATGTGTTCTTCTGAGCAGATGTCACCAGACGCTTTTGATTGGACGTTATGTTCTTATTTGATTCCTCACATATGCTCTCTTCTTATTAAAAAAAAAACCCCCTCATCTCCCATATTGTTGGACGTCACTGAACGTATGTTCTGTGATGTTCAATGCACAGAGATATTTTGCGATGAAGCACCGCAGTGCTCGCTTTCTCTCCACCTGCTTCTTAGATCCGTCTTATACACCCACGGCCTTCCTCAAAAAGCAAAATGTCTTCTGGCTCTAGTCCATTATCTTTTAATGAAGCTTTTTTTGGCTGGCAAATGTGTATCTTAATTGAAGGATTTCACAGTGAGCAACTGTTGTTGAAGTTTGATGCAAAAAAAAAAACAAAACACGACTCCAACGAGGATTCCTGGCACTGATTTTTATGACCATTTTGTGTTGTGTGGGCCGCCAGAAGAGGAGGTACTGCTGGCCCACCACCAGAGGGCGCCCTGCCTGAAGTGCGGGCTTCAGGCACGAGAGGGCGCTGCCGCCACGGACACAGCCGGGAGTGACAGCTGTCACTCATTAATTCCTGACAGCTGTCACTCATTCTTCATCATCGCACTCCATAAAACCCAGACATCATCTCCACCTCATTGCCGAGATAGCGTACTTCATTGGCGGTAATATCCTCAGCCATTTGTGTTTACTTATAAGCTGTATATTGTGAGTGTTTGCAGGAGTACCGGTCCCTCTTCCTGTGGAGGCTGAGTGAGTGCAAGACGGCACTCTTTTCCTCTGAGGGATCACTGTAAATTCATCAGCATATTGAGTGAGAGGTGGAGGTGGCATTCCCACCGTTGTTGTTACTGGGTGTGCACACACCTACACTTGACTGTCTTTGTTCTCGCCAGCAGTACCAGATCCGACAGTCGGGGACGGTGATCACCTGGGAATTCGGGACTTGGCGGCTCCAGTATTCACCAGGTTCGGTGGTGGCGGAAATCGTGTGGTTCCGGCTCTTCTCAGGACAGACGTCTTCGATCCTTGAGCCTGCCCACACGTCACCTCTGTGGATTGACTGTAATCTTATTCTGAGATTGTCTGTATGTTCGTTGTGCTCCTTCACAACATTAAATTGTTAATTTTTGGCTCATCTATTGACCGTTCATTTGCGCCCCCTGTTGTGGGTCCATGTCACTACACTTTCACAACAGGATATCTCGGCCAGCGTCATGGACTCCGAGGGGCGTCACCCGGCTGTTGAACGACCAATGGGAGAGCAGGGAGCGAAGGCGTCTGCAGGAGGCGTGATTGGTGAGCTGCAGCACATTCTCACCGCCTTTACGGCTCGGTTGGATCAAATGACCGAGCAAAACATCCTCCTGAACCGCAGGGTGGAGGCTTTCTCCGCGCAGGTGGCGGCGAGCGCTCAGGGCGCTGCTGCAGCTCCTCCTCCTGCCGACCCTGTGCAGGATATGAACGTTCCAGTGGTGGTTCAACAACCCCTCCCACCATCCCCTGAAGCATACATAAGCCCTCCTGAGCCGTACGGAGGTTATGTGGAGATGTGCACGGACTTTCTCATGCAGTGTTCGCTCGTCTTCGCACAACGTCCCGTCATGTACGCGTCAGATGCTAGTAAAATAGCTTATGTGATTGCTCTGCTTCGGGGTAAGGCACGCGCCTGGGCTACGGCGCTCTGGGAACAGAACTCACGGTTGTTATCAGCATACACTGGGTTTGTGGGGGAGTTCAGAACAGTGTTTGATCACCCTAACAGAGGAGAGACCGCTTCAACAATGCTGCTGTCAATGCGACAGGGGCGCCCGTGTGCAGCCGAATATGCAGTCGACTTCCGCATCGTGGCTGCGAGGTCCGGCTGGAATGACATTGCGCTCCACGCCGCCTTCATAAACGGACTGTCATTGGTCCTGAAGGAGCATCTGGTAGCTAAGGAGGAACCGCGGGATTTAGATGGGCTTATCGATCTCGTTATACGGTTAGACAATCGGTTGGAGGAACGCCGTCAGGAGCGAGGCGAAGGACGTGGTCGGATACGCGCCGTCCCTCTCCCTTCCGGGTTCGAAAAGGGGCCGCCCTCCCCACGCTCCACAGCCGCAGCGCTCTGTGGGGAAACAGCTCCCCCTGCTGACGTTGTTAGGGAAACGCACAGGGCCAAAATGAGGAGGCTGATCCGCGGGGAGTGTTTTCTCTGCAGCTCAAAGGAGCACACACAGAAAAACTGCCCCAAATGGCCACAACAACAACCGCCCTCAGAGACTGGGCTAAGGGGGGGTCAAAACATTCACGTGAGACACACACAGATTGCCACATGACTCCCAGTTACAATCCTGAGTGGGGATTTAACCCTTCAAGCCCCAGCACTGGTGGACACGGGGTCAGAAGGGAATTTGCTAGACAGCAGATGGGCAAGGGAGGTAGGGCTCCCTCTGGTGGTGCTTCCTTCGCCATTGCAGGTGCGGGCACTAGATGGCACCCTCCTCCCTTTAATCACACACAAGACACAACCAGTAACTCTGGTGGTGTCTGGAAACCATCAGGAGGAGATTGAGTTTTTTGTAACTCCTTCTACCTCCCGCGTGATTTTGGGCTTCCCATGGATGTTGAAGCACAATCCCCAGATTGATTGGCCGTCTGGGGTGGTGGTTCAGTGGAGCGAAACCTGCCATCGGGTGTGTTTAGGATCCTCGGTTCCTCCTGGTTTACAGGCTAAGGAGGAGGTCAAAGTCCCTCCCAATCTGACGGCAGTGCCAGTTGAGTACCACGATCTTGCTGACGTCTTCAGCAAGGATCTGGCACTCACCCTTCCCCCGCACCGTCCGTACGATTGTGCCATTGATTTGGTTCCAGGCGCTGAGTTCCCGTCCAGCAGGCTGTACAACCTCTCACGACCTGAGCGCGAATCAATGGAGACCTACATCCGGGACTCATTAGCTGCCGGGCTGATCTGGAACTCCACCTCCCCGATGGGGGCAGGTTTCTTTTTTGTGGGCAAGAAAGATGGCGGACTCCGTCCATGCATTGATTACAGGGGGCTGAATGAGATTACGGTTCGCAACCGATACCCGTTGCCATTGTTGGATTCCGTGTTCACCCCCCTGCATGGAGCCAAAATCTTTACTAAGCTGGATCTTAGAAATGCGTATCACCTGGTTCGGATCCGGAAGGGAGACGAATGGAAGACGGCATTTAACACCCCGTTAGGTCACTTTGAGTACCTGGTCATGCCGTTCGGCCTCACTAACGCCCCCGTGACGTTCCAAGCCTTGGTTAATGACGTCTTGCGGGACTTCCTGCACCGATTCGTCTTCGTATATCTGGACGATATTCTCATCTTTTCTCCGGATCCTGAGACCCATGTCCAGCATGTACGTCAGGTCCTGCAGCGGTTATTAGAGAACCGACTGTTTGTGAAGGGCGAGAAGTGCGAGTTTCACCGCACGTCTTTGTCCTTCCTGAGGTTTATCATCTCCTCTAACTCCGTCGCCCCTGATCCGGCCAAGGTTGCGGCGGTGAGAGATTGGCCCCAACCAACAACCTGTAGGAAGCTGCAACAGTTCCTCGGCTTCGCTAATTTCTATAGGAGGTTCATTAAGGGCTACAGTCAGGTAGTTAGCCCCCTGACAGCCCTGACCTCTCCAAAAGTCTCCTTCACCTGGTCAGATCGGTGTGAAGCCGTGTTCAAGGAGTTGCAACGACGGTTCTCTACTGCGCCAGTTTTGGTGCAGCCCGACCCTAGCCGCCAGTTCGTGGTTGAAGTGGATGCCTCTGACTCAGGGATAGGAGCCGTGCTATCCCAGAGTGGAGAGACCGATAAGGTTCTTCACCCGTGTGCCTACTTTTCTCGCAGGTTGACCCCAGCTGAACGGAACTATGATGTCGGCAATCGAGAACTCCTTGCGGTGAAAGAGGCTCTTGAGGAGTGGAGACACCTGTTGGAGGGAGCGTCTGTGCCGTTCACGCTTTTCACTGACCATCGGAACCTGGAGTATATCAGGACCGCCAAGCGACTGAACCCCAGGCAAGCCCGCTGGTCACTGTTCTTCGGACGTTTTGACTTCCGGATCACCTATCGCCCCGGGACCAAGAACCAGAGATCGGATGCCTTGTCCCGGGTACACGAAGACGAAGTCAAAACGGTGCTGTCGGATCCACCGGTGCCCATCATTCCGGAGTCCACTATCGTGGCCACCCTCACCTGAGACGTGGAGAAGACCGTCCGGGAGGCCCTGGCACGGAGCCCGGACCCCGGAACCGGTCCGAAGAATCGTCTGTACGTCCCACCAGAGGCCAGAGCTGCAGTCTTGGACTTCTGTCACGGTTCCAAGCTCTTCTGTCATCCAGGGGTGCGAAGGACCGTGGCACTTGTCCGGCAGCGCTTCTGGTGGGCGTCTATGGAGGCCGACGTCCGGAAGTACATCCAGGCCTGCACCACCTGTGCCAGGGGCAAGACAGACCATAAAAGGTCCCAAGGGCTTCTCCAGCCACTTCCTGTGCCTCATCGCCCCTGGTCCCATATCGGCCTGGATTTCGTCACGGGCCTCCCGCCGTCCCAGGGCAACACCACCATCTTCACGATAGTGTACCGATTCTCCAAGGCGGCCCACTTCGTGGCCCTCCCGAAGCTCCCAACAGCCCAGGAGACAGCAGACCTCCTGGTCTACCACGTCGTCCGTCTGCATGGGATACCCACCAACATCGTCTCTGATCGTGGTCCCCAGTTCTCCTCACACGTCTGGAGGAGCTTCTGCCGGGAACTGGGGGCCACTGTGAGCCTCTCGTCCGGGTATCACCCGCAGACCAATGGACAGGCAGAACGGGCCAATCAGGAATTGGAGCAAGCCCTGCGCTGCGTAACATCCGCACACCCGACGGCCTGGAGTGAACATCTGGCCTGGATCGAGTATGCACATAACAGCCAGGTGTCCTCTGCCACCGGCCTCTCCCCGTTTGAGGTGTGTTTGGGGTATCAGCCCCCATTGTTTCCCGTGGTGGAGGGAGAGGTCGGTGTGCCCTCGGTCCAGGCCCACCTGCGGAAGTGCCGTCGGGTGTGGCGCTCCGCCCGTTCTGCCTTGTTGAAGGCCCGGACGAGGGCGAAGACCCATGCGGACCGCCGGCGATCCCCGGCCCCTGCTTACCAGCCCGGGCAGGAGGTGTGGCTGTCCACGAAGGACATCCCCCTCCAAGTGGACTCCCCTAAGTTGAAGGACCGTTACAGTGGACCATTCAAGATCCTCAAAATCCTCAGTCCTGCCGCAGTGAAGCTCCGACTCCCAGCTTCACTGCGGATCCACCCGGTTTTTCATGTGTCCAGACTCAAGCCTCACCACACCTCACCCCTCTGTGCTCCCGGTCCGGCGCCGCCTCCTGCCCGGATCATTAACGGGGAGCCGGCTTGGACAGTGCGCCGGCTCCTGGATGTCCGTCGAATGGGCCGGGGGTTCCAGTATTTGGTGGACTGGGAGGGGTATGGACCCGAAGAACGCTCCTGGGCGAAGAGGAGCTTCATCCTGGATCCGGCCCTCCTGGCCGATTTCTACCATCGACACCCGGACAAGCCTGGTCGGGCGCCAGGAGGCGCCCGTTGAGGGGGGGGGGTCCTGTTGTGTGGGCCGCCAGAAGAGGAGGTACTGCTGGCCCACCACCAGAGGGCGCCCTGCCTGAAGTGCGGGCTTCAGGCACGAGAGGGCGCTGCCGCCACGGACACAGCCGGGAGTGACAGCTGTCACTCATTAATTCCTGACAGCTGTCACTCATTCTTCATCATCGCACTCCATAAAACCCAGACGTCATCTCCACCTCATCGCCGAGATATCGTACTTCATTGGAGGTAATATCCTCAGCCATTTATGTTTACTTATAAGCTGTATATTGTGAGTGTTTGCAGGAGTACCGGTCCCTCTTCCTGTGGAGGCTGAGTGAGTGCAGGATGGCACTCTTTTCCTCTGAGGGATCACTGTAAATTCATCAGCATATTGAGTGAGAGGTGGAGGTGGCATTCCCACCGTTGTTGTTACTGGGTGTGCACACACCTACACTTGACTGTCTTTGTTCTCGCCAGCAGTACCAGATCCGACAGTCGGGGACGGTGATCACCTGGGAATTCGGGACTTGGCGGCTCCAGTATTCACCAGGTTCGGTGGCGGCGGAAATCGTGTGGTTCCGGCTCTTCTCAGGACAGACGTCTTCTATCCTCGAGCCTGCCCACACGTCAATTCTGTGGATTGACTGTAATCTTATTCTGAGATTGTCTGTATGTTCGTTGTGCTCCTTCACAACATTAAATTGTTAATTTTTGGCTCATCTATTGACCGTTCATTTGCGCCCCCTGTTGTGGGTCCATGTCACTACACTTTCACAACATTTTGTTCAATTAAATGTTGCTCTGTCATGTCATAAAGTCAAACATAAAAATTCTGCAAAGTAAAAATGTAAAACACAAAATAATGGATTGTATCACCACTTTTAAGGTCAGCTAGCTTGAAACATTTCCACAAAACTTAACATCCCTTTTAATTAGCAATATTCAACCCAGTCTCACGGATTGTTATGATTCAGCAGCACGAAATATACATTCATCTTTTGGTTCGTCATATTGTCACGAAAAGTGCAAAATGTTCATCATGGGATTCATTCTATTCATTCCGTGATGGCTGCACGTAATTAAAAGTGCAGTGTGGGGGTCGGGAGGTTATGGTTAGGGTTGAGGGTAGGAGTGGGGTTAGTAATAGTTAAAAAAAACCTCATCACGAAAATTTGAATCATTTTGTGACGGGAGGACAAAAAAACATGAGACTGGCCTGCAATATTTCAGTGGTTCAAAAAGACACTCTCTCATCTACATTGTGTTTCTATTGTGACTCCTCACACTTGGACCCTTGGGACAACACACCTCCTCCGGCAAGGGAGGCAGATGCTCCGTCCAGTTGGCTGAAACCCAGGCTCTGGTCCGAGTGTCTAGAGAGTCCTTTGCCTGTCAGGGGTGTGAGGCCAATTGATTACCACATGCACAGCGACTCCTGCTGGCCTCCGTCACAATGGCACCACAAGGATACGGTTGGGGTGGATTTTAAATAACTGACAAATGTTTGCTTTTTGTAGTTCCCAAAAAGAGGACATACGAGGTCTTTTAGAAAAGTATCGGACCTTTTTATTTTTTGCAAAAACCATATGGATTTGAATCACGTGTGATTGCATCAGCCAAGCTTGAACCTTCGTGCGCATGTGTGAGTTTTTTCACGCCTGTCGGTTGCGTCATTCGCCTGTGAGCAGGCTTTGTGTGAGCAGTGGTCCACCCCTCTCGTCGGAATTTTATTACGAATAAATGTCTGAACGATTTGGAGCTTTTGTTGTGTGGGCCACCAGAAGAGGAGGTACTGCTGGCCCACCACCAGAGGGCGCCCTGCCTGAAGTGCGGGCTTCAGGCACGAGAGGGCGCTGCCGCCACGGACACAGCCGGGAGTGACAGCTGTCACTCATTAATTCCTGACAGCTGTCACTCATTCTTCATCATCGCACTCCATAAAACCCAGACGTCATCTCCACCTCATCGCCGAGATATCATACTTCTATGAAGGTAACTTTCTCTGCCTATATTGATTGATTGTGTTGCAGCTGTCTTACCAGAGGACCGGCGTGGGTCACGACTGTTTCGTCCTTCGTCTCATCAGATAAGTGGTTAAACAGACGCTGCACGAGTGTGTGTTAAAGGTGGAGGTGGCATTCCCACCGTTGTTGTTACGGGGTGTACACACACCCACACTTGACTGTCTTTGTTCTTCGCCAGCAGTACCAGATCCGACAGTCGGGGACGGTGATCATCTGGGAATTCGGGACTTGGCGGCTCCAGTATTCACCAGGTTCGGTGGCGGCGGAAATCGTGTGGTTCTGGCTCTTCTCAGGACAGATGTCTTCTATCCTCGAGCCTGCCCACACGTCACCTTTGTGAATTGACTGTTATCAGATTCTGAGACTGTCTGTGTGTTCGTTGTGCACCTTCACAACATTAAATTGTTACTTTTTGGCTCATCTATTGACCATTCATTTGCGCCCCCTGTTGTGGGTCCGTGTCACGACACTTTCCCAACAGCTTTGCTGCATCAAATTTTTCCAGAAACTGTGAGAGACCTCCAGCTGGACACCATTCAGAAAATTTAGATGGCTTTCAGTGACGATTTTATGGGGATTACACAGATTAAGGAGTGCTCCAGTCGGATTAAAGACCGCCCACAGCGTCTGAGAGCGCGGCGCGCTCCAAGCGCCGATCGACAGGCTCAAACCCCGCTGAAACAACCAGATCATTTCCAACGTGAAGGCTTTGTTGATCCGGGACATCGTCTGACTTTCACAAAAAAGGCAGAAGGCATGGACATCAGCACTTTTTTGGCACATTCTACTGTTACAGGAGTTTTTTTCATGGAAAGAGAAGCGGAGGGATGCGCCACCGTGCCGCTCATGGCGCAGGACAAAACCACCTCCGTGTTGGTCTCACAGGACGGCTTTCAGGTGGCTTTCAGACGGCTTCCGGTTGCTTTTCAGTCATGTGAGTATCCGAGAAATTGTGCATGAGCTGGACATGCCCCAACATGTCCTGTGAGGCTTCATCACGGCGTTGCTTTGCGCCATGCGGCTCCGCCACGATGCGCGGAATTCCTCCGCTCCTCTTTCCATGACAAAAACTCCTGTAAAGTGGAATGTGCCGTTCATTTCTAAACTGCGCGCTGTGTTTTATCCGGGAAAGTCCTCTGACTAGCACAGGAATTGCGGAAGACGTGGACATCAGCACTTTTTCGGCACTTTGAGACAGACGTGCGGAGGAATTCCGCGCATCGCGGTGGAGCCGCAATAGCGCAAAGCAACGCCGTGATGAAGCCTCACAGGACATGTTGGGGCATGTCCAGCTCATGAACAATTTCTCGGATACTCACACGATCAACAAAGCCTTCATGTTGGAAATGATCTGGTTGTTTCAGTGGGGTTTGAGCCTGTCGATCGGCGCTCGGAGCGCGCCGTGCTCTCACGGCTGGAGCACTCCTTAATCTGTGTAATCCCCATAAAATTGTCGCTGAAAGCCATCTAAATTTTCCGAATGGTGTCCAGCTGGAGGTCTCTCACAGTTTCTGGAAAAATTTGATGCAGCAAAGCTCCAAATCGTTCAGACTTTTATTCGCAATAAAAATCAGACGAGAGGGGTGGACCACTGCTCACCCAAAGCCTGCTCACAGGCGAATGACGCAACCGACAGGCGTGAAAAAACTCACGCATGCGCACGAAGGTTCAAGCTTGGCTGATGCAATCACACGTGATTCAAATCCATATGGTTTTTGCAAAAAATGAAAAGGTCTGATACTTTTCTATCAGACCTTGTATAATAACCCTATTAAGCCATTTATAGAAATCAAAAAACTCACACATCATGGTAAATCCGCCTGGAGCAGTTAATCTGGCTGTAAAAGTGATAATTAAGTTGTATTATATTAAAGGGGAGGTGATGGTCTGGTGGAGGTGATGGTCTTGTGGTTAAGGTATTGGGCTTGAGACCAGAAGATCCTGGGTTCATATCCGAGCCTGACTGGAAAATTACTAAGGGCCCTTGGGCAAGGTCTTTAATCCCCTATTGCTCCTGGAGTGTAGTGAGCGCCTTGTATGGAAGCACCATGACATCGGGGTGAATGTGAGGCATTATTTGTAAAGCCTCTGATTCAGATGGAAAAGCGCTATATAAATGCAGTCCATTTACCATTTACCATTAAATGCATTGAGTACTTAACCAAACCACTAATTTGTGTGTTTATATTTTTATTGATTTTATAGATATTTGTTTTCAGGTTTAGATTAAGGAGCATCATATTTAAGAAGTGCTAGTATAAGAAATCCAGCATTTTTCTTTCTGATCTCTTAAAACAATAAATATATGTAGAAGCCCCAGGAGGTGAGAGTGTATTGGGCCCTACAATACACCTCGCGCAAAGTAGCACAGCTACGTATCATTGGTAGCTTATAGCTGACACAGCTGTCATTTTTATGCTCGGTGACTGCGTCCTCTTCATAACACATGTGCATATCATTGCCAGTCACCTGCAATGGAGTAATGAAATGATGATGAGGGAGACACAATCTCGTATTTTATGAAAGCTGTCTCTGTTTCTCTCTCTGTGTCATTTTGTCTGTCAGAGAGAGACATTAACAACATGAAAGCATGAAGCAAAGCAAGAGAAAACACTCATGGCAAAAAAAAAACCAAAACGCTGTGGTCTTCACCTCAGGGAGCTTTGGTGGTGCTGTTCACTGTGCACTCGGTCAGATTGGAGTTAATCCCTTAAGGTGCCAGAAGTCATTTCAGTTGAGGCTACCTCAGTATCACAGAGCTGTGTACCTGGTTCAGTTTGAAGGACAGGTGCCACTCTGACTGGTTGATATCATATTCAGACCACACAATGCTTATGAACACTGAACACTAAATACAACACTTTTGCACACAGCGCCATGCTTTGCATTGGTATTTCCTCCTGGTTAGATAACACAGTCTGCTCGGGTGCATCCCAGATGGCCTTGCACTTGACTTTCTAAGAACTCGATTTTATTAAAAAAAGGCAAAGAAGACATTTTAATGCACTTGAGTTGCTCTGTGGAAAATTCATATATGTTTTTTTTTTTTTACATTTTTTGACATTTTATAAACAATGAATTGATTACTGACAAATAATAGACAGATTAATGAATAAAGCAATATATAGCATATAGATCGATTGGGTTTAATACTTGGAATAAATTAACCTTTTTTAAAAAATAAGTGTTCGTACGTTAAATGTTCTTCATAGTGAGTTTTGAATTACATTAGAAATGTTTCCCCTGATGTGTCAGTATACTTATTATGCATAATCTCATTGACATTATTGTGTGAACTTGAAGAACAATCCATAATCTTATTTTATGATGAGAGGAGTCAGCGCTGAATTTAATCAAATCAGTGAGGATGTGTGCCCTAAGTCATTCAGGGTGTTTTCTGTGTGGCTTGTTTTCAGTGAAGTACCTGTCTGTGATGTTATTTTCTTGGGCTTTTTAGCACTTTTGGTTTCCCACTTGACCTACACTTGTTTGTCTTACAGTACATGTTGTATCCAAAAATCCCTCCACTGCTTCATTGCAGAGTCTGTGAAATAGTCTGTATGTCCCTTTGTGTTCATGACTTCCTGGTGTGATCCAGGAACTCAATGGCTTCCATTGAAAAGACATTGAAAGACAGAAAGTTGAGTTTAAATTGCAGTGGCCATGATCCAGCATGATGGTGTGTCATTTCTGAGGACCTCAAGGAATGGACCAGGCCGAGGCTTCAGCAGGTAGACGATTACTTTTTTTGGCGATAATGATGGACGTCAGGTCTGCCTGTGTGGATAACTTGTAGGATACAAAGTGGTTCCTTCAGGGAGTTGACGCTGCAACATGCAACACCAGCACCTGCCTCTGACACCTGAGCTGAACTGATAACCTGGAGACTCAATCCATGACTCCAGAGTTTAAAAAATAAATTAGCCTATTTTCACTGAGCTTGTTGAGCTAAGCCTGAAAATTAAAGTACTTGGGGGAAGATATGTAGTGAGGGCAGCAGACTGAGGAATTCTGAATTTGATGTACTGGCATTGCTATTACAATAAGGAAGAGATGTTGGACTTCAGCGGAGGTACATTTGTAGTTTTAAATACTCACTCATTCTTCAACCACATACTCAGATTAAGGGTTGGGGGGCAGCTTGGAGCCCATCCCAGCAGGTGGGTGCACCCTGGACAGGACACCAGTCTGTCACAGGGCTAAATTTAAATATACCTTTGTTAAAATCCCTTCAAACTTGATTTTCCAAACTGCACATATTCCATTTTATCAAACAACGCATGAGCCGGTCCACCATCTTGGACAACACCACTTGGACAAACCACTTTAGAGTTGTTTGGTGACAAGATGTAAAAACATCAGTTTAAATGGAAGTATGTTTTGACAAAAAAAAAAAAAGAAAGAAAACTACTGAGTCATGTGGATAATAAACATCATGAAAAAAAAAATACTGAACTTAGACATTTTCCCAAAATGTCTCTTTTATGGAAACGATAAAACTGACTTCCTTTTTTTGTCAGACCTTAATGCATTGCTCATTGCAAAGAAAAAAAAATCACACTATTGCATATTTTAGATATTATAGTTGTTTGATATATTTTTGTATAATTTTTTTTATATTTGACTTTTTCTGGACAGTTGCTTTGGCAATGTAATGAAATGTTTCCCATGCCGGTAAAGATTCTGAATTGAAGTGAATTAAATATTATCCAGTCAGGGTCAGGGCTGGATAATATTTAATTCACTTCAATTCAGAGTGACCCTGACTGGGGGAAGGAATACTTCGAGGATCTCCTCAATCCTATCGTCACGTCTTCCGAAGAGGAAGCAGAGACTGGGGACTCAGAGGTGGACTCATCCATTACCCAGGCCGAAATCACCGAGGTGGTTTGAAAGCTCCTCGGTGGCAAGGCTCCTGGGGTGGATGAAATCCATCCAGAGTACCTTAAGTCTCTGGATGTTGTGGGACTGTCTTGGTTGACACGCCTCTGCAACATCGCGTGGCGGTCAGGGACAGTGCCTCTGGATTGGCAGACCCGGGGTGGTGGTCCCTCTGTTTAAGAAGGGTGTGTTCCAACTACAGGGTGATCACACTCCTCAGCCTCCCCGGTAAGGTCTATTCCAGAGTACTTGAGAATTCGACCGATAGTCGAACCTCCGATTCAGGAGAAGCAGTGTGGTTTTCGTCCTGGTCATGGCACACTGGACCAGCTCTACATCCTCCACGAGGTGCTCGAGGGTTCATGGGAGTTCGCCAAACCAATCCACATGTGCTTTGTGGAAGAAAAGCGGAAGAAAATGGATAGATGGATGGATAAATATTATCCAGATACATTTTTTCAAACTCCTTAATGAACATAATTAGCACACAAGCGTTTACCAGGAATCATTCCAGAGGACCTCACCAAACAGTAATATTTTAACATTAACTATTTACACACAGATCAAAAATAAAATAAAAAGACGCTCTCATTAATGTCAAAAAATAAATACAAAAAATTTATTCAAGGGAATAAATTAAAACATTTGTTTCACATCAGATGTGACAAACTCAAGTCTAACATTATTTGTTTATTTTCTGAAAAATCTGGCAATGACATCCTGGGCAGTCTTTCCTTCTGGTTGCTAGGTTACCCTCTCCCAAAATGGCAGATGAAAAATCACGGGAATGGGATTCTGTCCCCTCTAGTCATTGTAATTGCTATTGCCAAAACCACAAATAAAGATATCTGTGTAGCTGTAGAGTCTTTCAGGGTCCCACCATCCCTTGCATGCTCAGAGTGGTTCCAGTTCAAGTCACCGGTTGTAAAACAAAAACGGCGTCACTGCTTTTCATGCACGAGGAAAAGAAACGCATACCAGGATGAAATGCAGTCATCAAAGGTATTGAAATGTAAGTTAATGTACTGTATATATGGATTTGCTGTTTTTTCCCCTCAAATCCCAGGATGAGTCACACCCAAGCTGCATGCCATCGATATTCCCATCCCAAAAGGTCCTTAATTTCCTGATAACTGCAAGGAAACAAATAATCTCCATGTGATGCCATGTTAGCTTGCGACCGGAACCACTCCACAAGCGCAAAGGATCATGGGACCTGGAAGTTGTCTATGGGATGGTGCAACTACACATCACTTCTGGCGAAGTGGCAAATCCAAAGGCGAGAATTCATACTTCCGCAACTGGCTGCCTGATGATGTATTGCTTGTCTGTTGAAATCAGCTGGTTTGCTTTTGTCTGTAGTTTGCGTCTGTCAGCCAGCTGACAGCTCTCATTCCCTGAAACAGTGAGATTTATACACCAAGCTGACCTGAAATTAAACATTGTAGATTAAATTGACTTTACTGACGAGTCTGACCTCTTTGAAAAGCGACCAAATTGCAGGTATTTGTACTGTTCCGCCACGTTTTCATTGGCCAAAACCTACCACCAGAGGGCGCTGAGGTAAAATCTGTGGCAACCCACCTTGTTCTGCTTATGTATTTAGCTAGCTAGCTAACAGCTTCTGCCTCCATTTATCTACCCAATTTTTCCAATCTCCCAGGCAACCAGTAGATGTACAACAAGAGGAAATGGACTCTGTTCTTCCTCATAGATAGTTAGATGGAGAGATAGTCTTCAGTTTTTTGTTTTGGCTGAAAATGTGGCCTCCTTGTTGGGTAATTATGCTGTAAAATATTGTTCTTGTAAAGACACTAAGTAGAAGCTGTACCTCTGGTAGGATCTGAGTGGGCTGCCACTTACCTCTGTCTCACATGTGTCCACACACCCACAGAAAAGGGCTTCAGCCATGAGTCCTCTGAGGAGGTGCTTTAGTCACCGGGCCTGACTGAACAAGCTGCTGACTCTGTTCCATTCCACCTCAATTTCTACTGAACTCAGTCGCTCTTCCCCTGAGTGGGAGTTCTCCACTAAACAAGAACATTCACTCATCCTGCGAGAGGTTTAGAGGTTTTTTTTCACTGTCCATGTAACGTGAGGATCGAAGATGAATCCGCCTTTATCTGTGTGGCAGTGAGCGTGGAAGGTGGCAGTGCCAATGAATCTAGAAGGCTTTTAGGATTTTGTGTGATGGCATTCAGTTGGAATTGTGGTTACATGATCACCTTGATAGATCAGTTAGGAGATATTCACTGTAACCACAGAACCACCCCAGATACTGTATGGAAAATATATCAATCACCACCTCTCTCAAAAGTAAACATCTGTCTGCTGTACCCCGGTAAAATGTGGCACCCTCTTGGCTTTTTCCAGCCCACGTGATCCTCAACACTGAGGCACCTGTGTGCTGGATTATGCCCAAAGAAACACACCACATGGCCAAAATGGAAGTGATACTCTTCATGTGAGTCTCCATTTGTGTAACGCAAAGTCATTCCAGTACAGGGGATAATAAAGTACAATAATTAGTAGTCTTGTTCAGGTTCAGGTTAATTTATTCCAGACATGTCAAAAATCACATGAACAAAACATTATAAATACACCCACATCTACATATCTTTAACACTAAAGAGAGTTAAATATATCTATACATATACACATACATACCTACATATAAACATATTTACATATACACATAGTCAAGATTTTTTTTCTATGTTCATGTTTCCTTTTTTGTGAATATTTACAAATAAAATAAATAAAGGTAATCAATAGTAAATTAAATAAATATTTTCCTAATGTTTATACCCTGTCTATATACCCATACTATGCACATATAATATACCTACACACACATATGAATCCACATACACCCATTTCAACATGTCTGAAAAGGGGTACGAAGACGTATAACTCATTTAATCCTACCCCTTCTCCAGTGTTCATTAATTACCTTAGATAGTCATCCTGATTCCTATAAGTCATGCAAGGTTTTGTTACAGACAGCAGTTTTTTTTAAAGATGGTTTAGACTAGTCATCCAATTTTATTTGTGTACCATTATATTACTAAATACATTGTTAGTGTTCACCTCGTATCTACATCCCTGTACTTGTTGAAAATAATCAGTCTGAGTTTTTCTTGAACAGACTCGTGCTTGGAGGGTGTTTCAGCTCATCTCACTAAGTTTATTCTAAACCTTTACACCACTAACTGAAATGCACATTCTCTTCATAGCTGTTTGAACAATTCTGGTTTTGAAGTTAAGGTTTCCCCTGTAATTATATCCCCCCCTCTCTATCAGTGAAGAGTTTCTGTAAGTTATCTGGTAGTTGTTTGTGTCTGGCTTTATACATTAACAGAGCTGTCTGAAATTCTACCAGATTGGGAAGTTTTAGGAGGCAGGAGTTTATGAATAAAGTGTTAGTATGGTCATAGAAACCTGCCTTTTGAACCATTCTGATGGCTCTTTTCTGGAGCACGCATAACGGTCGAAGTGAGGATTGTTGAAACCTGATTTATGTTCACACTTGCACTTATGTGAAATATGCTCATTTTGGATTCTCAGTTCAGATTTAGTGAAATTCAGAGAATTTTTCTACAAATTAATATAGTCACAAGAAAGTGTGATTGATGCATTGATGGAGTGATTTTGTATATCTCTCTTTTTAGCCTTATGGGTGGGAGTGTATGAAAACATCTCCATCCTCCATTAATATCTATTGACAATTTGACATGTGCATCATCATTAAACATACAGTGCTCTCTTTTCAGTACATGTTTCCCCAGGGACTATAGCTTGGAAGCTTGGATATGAACTGACAGCTCTTGCTCACTAAGCATGTAAAATCTTTATATATTAGCCCGACACAGACATGGATGAGAGGAAAGCCAGAGGCTTTTCTGCTGTTAGAATTAAGTGTTTCACAGTTACCGACACTGTTTTGCTTTCATTCAGACTGTACAAGGACTGTTGGGCCTCGGTGGAGGTACTAGTGCCGCTTCAGTTTTAGTGTAAATCACGTCACATTAAGAGTAGCAGTGTGGCTTTGTAGCTGTATCGTATAAATCCCTCAGGCGATCCAGTTTCACATCAAAAAATTGCAATTAAAGTGTCATCAGATGTGACTCAGATTGCTCCTGCGGGATAATTGACTGTGCCCTCCAACTTTGAAATTTAATCCAACTGCTCATATAATTGTCAAATCCAAAAATATGTTTTTTTTTCTAGTGTGGAAAGTGCAGGGTTTTCTTCTTTTTTTTTTTCCTGAGTTGTCTTTGAAGCCTACGTAGGATGACTGATTGATATTTAGTACAGCAATTGCTTCTTTGGCCAATAGAGTATTCATTACACAGGCTACAAATTTTTTATTCTACCTTGCTATGGAGTCGAAAAAGTGGATACTGGAATAGGTTCCATTTATACTTTGAGTGTTTTGCAAAGTGATTCCCCTTCCATAGGCTGAGCAGGATGGCCGAACACTAGGGGAGCTCTTACTCATAATTCGTATCCTCTAGAATGTTTCTGTGAAGGCTCTCAGTTGTCCAGGTGGTTTCCATAGTAGAGAAGCTTGAATCTTTGACTGGACTGGGTTGCTTGACGCGAGGACGTTTCGCTTCAAATCACAGAAGCTTCCTCAGCTAAAATTCTAGCTTGTAGAGATGTTCTTCTCTACAAGGGTCAAGACAGAAGTCAGACTACCAGAGCTAGAATTTTAGCTGAGGAAGCTTCTGCGATTTGAAGCGAAACGTCCTCGCGTCAAGCAACCCAGTCCAGTCAAAGATTCAAGCTTCTCTACTATCCTCTAGAACAGGGGTGGGCAATCATGTGCCATGAAAGGCCGAAGCACTGCAGGTTTTCCTTGCTACCAATCACCTCAGCAGGTGATTTCATTAATGTTCAGGTGTTTCAGCAGGTGATTTCATTGAGAACCAGGTGTTTATGTTCAAGGGAGACGCTCATCAGCAACCCACCTGCTGAGGTGATTGGTTGCAAGGAAAACCTGCAGTGTCTCGGCCCTCGTTGCCCACCCCTGCTCTAGAATGTGCGTCACAACAAAAACGCTTTCTCGGACCAGCAGCAGCTGCATTTAGAGCACAATAAAAAGCTTTGCTGTGAAAAGATGACATCAGTGTTAAGCCTAAAATAAGTAGGCCAACACATATAAGATAATGTAACATTTGTACTTGCCTATCATTAGCATGTTTTATTGGGCGTTTGTTTCCATGGCGGGAGTTATTGGCATGAACGTTGCCTTGTTAAGATGTGTGAAGTCATTTTTTGAGTTATTGGCATACAGTTTTACAAGAGGACAGTCAGAGAGTGGATATCTCAGACAAGCTCCAGGTGGTCACAGTTTGTCTTTAAGTTGGTGAGTTGGCAGGTTTTGTTTTGCCATAGAACATGTAGTGGAGCCATTTCACCAACTTACAACATGCAAATCAAAGGCAGGCTTTGTAAAGGTGCCTTGACACTTGCACGAATTTGATCTGGGTACTGGTATGCAATCTGCCATGCCAGAGAGTCAACTCGTTGTAAACAGTTGTAAACTGTGCGTGGCTTCTTGCAAGTGCGCAAAGAAAATTTTAAAATGTTCTCCATCTGTTGCATGCATTGATTATGTGAACTTCATGTGAACATTGCACAAACAATTCAACAACTCTGAGTGTTAGTGCGAGTCATTGCGTCAGCACAACGCATCACAGCACAGCTCATCTGAACAATTATGACGAGATGTTAAATCTATCATAAACATAGTTTTACAGGTACTCATAAGAAGGAATGTTTTGCCAAGCTATTACAATATAAATATTACAAATAATTACCTTTTAGACTATTCCAAATGCATTCTCTACATCATGAAGCACAGGAGAGAGAGAGAGGGGAAAAAAGCTGCAGCTGTAGAAAATTCCTCTGTGAGATTCCGGAAGCGATTAATGGTGGTTTTATCAGTCAAACTCTGAGAGCAAATGATTAATCCACTACAAATTATTATTTTATATAACGCAGTGTCCAGCGGCACAAAGTGTAGCATCCAGCGGAGCACAGAGGGTCGCACTGGCACAATGAATTGCGTGGCAGTGCGTAGGTTAAATGTGTGCAAGTGTCAAGGTGCCTTAAGAATCTTCTGGGAGCAAGTGTAGATGCTGGACCTCACCACGGAACCACCCCAGGTCCTGGTCAGCAGACAACCCAGTGATGGTCTAGTGGTTAAGCATTGCGCTTGAGACCAGAAGATCCTTGGTTGAAACCCTTGTCATTCCGGAAAATCATTAAGAGCCCTTGGGCAAGGTCCTTAATCCCCAAGTTGTTCCTGGTATGTAGTGGCACCTTGCATGGCAGCACCCTGACATTGGTGTGTGTGTGTGAATGTGAGGCATTACTGTAAAGTGCCTTGAGCTTCTGATACAGATGGAAATGCACTATATAAATACAGGCCATTTACCATTTCCAACTGGTCTATCCCCACCTCTCAAAAGCAGGTATCTGTCTTTCGCAGCCAGGTAAAATCTGGGCATCCCATTGGCCTTTCTCAGTTGCTGGAGTCCTCTGCACTGAGGCACCGGCATGCTGCATCTTTCCATTTACTGGAGACCTCAAAGCTGAGGCACTGGTATCCTGGATCATAGGAAATATGCCGCATGGCCAAAATGCCAAAGTTAATGTTCCCTTATGATTAGTACTTGGCAGCAAGACTGCTTGGGAACACCAAGCCGAACTGGATTTGTCAGAAAGGGCATCTGGAGTCAAATATGTTGCTAATCCCAATGCAGATCTGTATCTGATCTGCTGTGGTGACCCCAGGTGACAGAGGGCACCCGAAAGAAAAAAACAGACTGTCTTCCTTGAACAATGTTCTACTTCTTCATGAATAATAGATTTGCAGATATCTTAGTCCCACCTTGAAGATATACACAAGGTGCTCTACTACGTATAATTCCCACTGTTGACTTGGTGGTTCTGTAGAGTTGTGACTAAGGCACCACACTTAAGGTCAAAAATCCTCTTTTTTGAATCTGGAAACCTTTGCATGTTCACTTTTTTCCCTGGAAAGGGTCCTCTTTTAAGGTTGCAGTTGCATTACAATAATCTTCAGTGATTAGAGGAGATCTGTTTAAAAGTGAGATGCTCCCTTGTGCCTTGTGTGTATCCTTATTGTACCGCCTGAAAACAAGTCTTTATGTCCTAATTCTGCTGGCAGATACCCCAAAAAACAAATGCAAATAATTCAGAATTAACCCCTGGGATTAGATCATAGGAAATGTTTTTATATGTTAGTAGAAACTACTTTTAAGACATCATCTCTCACCTCCTGATTTGATTGGTTTAATAAGAGTGTGCAAAGTGAGGTATTCTACTGACTGGCTGGGACAGGGTGATGTGTCCTCCACTGATACGACTGGGAGCCTAATGTTCTTTTAAAGGTCTGTGTGTTGCTAATACCACAGGGAGGGCTTAGAGAGGAGTGATGGTGGTGATTGATAACCCACTCAGTGTGCGCCAGCCTTCATTACGGAGCAGCAGCAACTCATCCTACCACTCTCCACCCAGGGCCACAGCTGACAGCGGAGCGCAGTGACTCAGCAATATGGCCGCCCTCAAGGACAGAAGAGTTATAATGCTACCTGGAAGTCTTTTGTGCTTTCCAAATCAGTATACTCTCATTCAGTTTGCTTGGACATGCCAGAACATGTCCCGTGAGGCTTCATCACGGCGTTGCTGTGTGCCATGCGGCACCGCCGCGACACGCAGAATTCCTCCGCACGTCTGTCTCAATGTGCTGAAAAAGTGCTGATGTCCACGTCTTTTCACAATTCCTGTGCTAGTCAGACGACGTCCCGGATAAAACACAGCGTCCAGTTTGGAAATGAACGGCACATTCCACTGTTACAGGAGTTTTTGTCAAGAGGAGCGGAGGCTTCTCTCGTCGTGGCGGTGCCGCATGGCGCAAAGCAACGCCGTGATGAATCCTCACGGGACATGTTCTAGCATGTCAAGGCACATCCACAATTTCTCGGATAATCACTCGATGGAAAAACCACCGACAGCTGTCTGAACACCATCTCAAAGCCATCCTGTGAGACCAAAACGGAGCTGGTTTTGTTTTGCTCCAGTAGCAAATCCATCGTGACGCGCGAAGCCTCCGCTCGGCTTTCCATGACAAAATCTCTTGTTAAAAGTGAAATCTGCCGGAAAATGGTTGATGTCCAGCTCTTGTGATAACCAGAGAAATGGCACACGATGGTCACGGATCCAGACAGCCATCCGTTTAGAAATGAAGTAGTCGTTCAGCTTGTCGATGGCGGCTTTGGAGCGCGGCACGCCCCACAGCCGCTGGGGGCCGTCCTTAAAGCGACAGTAACACTCCTTATTCTCTACCAAGCACGTAACATTTTCACCGAAAGCAAGATAAATTTTTCTAATGGTTTCCAGCTGCCAGTCTCTAACAGTTTCTGAAAAAATTCTGATGGAAAAAAAGCCCAAATCATTCCACCATTTCCTGGCAATGAAACAACGACGAGGGGGCTGGACCACTCCTCACTCAAAGCCTGCTCACAGGCGAATGACGCAACCGACAGACGTGGAAAAACTCACGCATGCGCACGAGGATTCAAGCTTGTCTGATGCAATCACACGTGATTCAAATCCATATGGTTTTTGAAAAAAATAATAAGGTCGGATACTTTTCTAATAGACCTCGTACATGTAATTTGGTCACTTTTCAAACGGGTCAATCTCGTCTATAAAGTCAATTTAATGTACAATGGTTCATTACAGGTCAGCTTGGTGTATAAATCTCATCATTCCAGGCAGTGAGAGCTGTCAGCTGGCCATTAAAAGTAAGTTAGAGACAATAAGAAAAATGGCTGATTTCAATAAAACAACAACAGACTGAGTGCGTTATCACCGAGCGGCCAGTCATGGAAGTATGAATTCTTGCCTTTGGAATGGCCACTTTGCTAAAGTGAAGTAGCCCTGACCTTGAGAACAAGGGCGCAATTTAGAACTAGAAATTGGGGGGGACAAAGTGCGAGGCCCGCAGGGCCGAAGCCCATAGGCCGGGGGTCTGGGGGCCGCTTTAGGCCCCCAGAAGCCAAAGGTTTCTAGATAAGCTCAGATGTATTCTGAGCATCCAGAACGGTAATTTTAATGTTTTGAGAAGACCATAAAGTGGACACCATTTGACTTATAAAATTTGAAACTGTGGATATAAGTACTTTATTCTGAGAATAGCCAGCAATGATTTTATTAACATCCTGGTGTAAATAAGGTATCACCACATGTGTAGAACTCAAAAAGAATGATAGGTTGAGTTTTCATTAAACAAACAACTGCAATGTGGTAAAATGTATTCATAAATATGAAAGAACAGGCTCTTAATAATTACTAACTATCACATGCTTTTTCTCAAGATTTGTTTTTGCATAAGTTTGAAAAAACAGATCATATGTTTAGGATAAATTACTTATCATGAATTTCATTTTTGAAGTGGCGCTAATGACAACAATCAATCAATCAATCAATCAATTTTATTTATATAGCGCCAAATCACAACAAACAGTTGCCCCAAGGCGCCTTATATTGTAAGGCAAGGCCATACAATAATTACGTAAAAACCCCAACGGTCAAAACGACCCCCTGTGAGCAAGCACTTGGCGACAGTGGGAAGGAAAAACTCCCTTTTAACAGGAAGAAACCTCCAGCAGAACCAGGCTCAGGGAGGGGCAGTCTTCTGCTGGGACTGGTTGGGGCTGAGGGAGAGAACCAGGAAAAAGACATGCTGTGGAGGGGAGCAGAGATCAATCACTAATGATTAAATGCAGAGTGGTGCATACAGAGTAAAAAGAGAAAGAAACACTCAGTGCATCATGGGAACCCCCCAGCAGTCTAAGTCTATAGCAGCATAACTAAGGGATGGTTCAGGGTCACCTGATCCAGCCCTAACTATAAGCTTTAGCAAAAGGAAAGTTTTAAGCCTAATCTTAAAAGTAGAGAGGGTGTCTGTCTCCCTGATCTGAATTGGGAGCTGGTTCCACAGGAGAGGAGCCTGAAAGCTGAAGGCTCTGCCTCCCATTCTACTCTTACAAACCCTAGGAACTACAAGTAAGCCTGCAGTCTGAGAGCGAAGCGCTCTATTGGGGTGATATGGTACTATGAGGTCCCTAAGATAAGATGGGACCTGATTATTCAAAACCTTATAAGTAAGAAGAAGAATGTTAAATTCTATTCTAGAATTAACAGGAAGCCAATGAAGAGAGGCCAATATGGGTGAGATATGCTCTCTCCTTCTAGTCCCCGTTAGTACTCTAGCTGCAGCATTTTGAATTAACTGAAGGCTTTTCAGGGAACTTTTAGGACAACCTGATAATAATGAATTACAATAGCCCAGCCTAGAGGAAATAAATGCATGAATTAGTTTTTCAGCATCACTCTGAGACAAGACCTTTCTAATTTTAGAGATATTGCGTAAATGCAAAAAAGCAGTCCTACATATTTGTTTAATATGCGCTTTGAATGACATATCCTGATCAAAAATGACTCCAAGATTTCTCACAGTATTACTAGAGGTCAGGGTAGTGCCATCCAGAGTAAGGATCTGGTTAGACACCATGTTTCTAAGATTTGTGGGGCCAAGTACAATAACTTCAGTTTTATCTGAGTTTAAAAGCAGGAAATTAGAGGTCATCCATGTCTTTATGTCTGTAAGACAATCCTGCAGTTTAGCTAATTGGTGTGTGTCCTCTGGCTTCATGGATAAATAAAGCTGGGTATCATCTGCGTAACAATGAAAATTTAAGCAATGCTGTCTAATAATACTGCCTAAGGGAAGAATGTATAAAGTGAATAAAATTGGTCCTAGCACAGAACCTTGTGGAACTCCATAATTAACCTTAGTCTGTGAAGAAGATTCCCCATTTACATGAACAAATTGTAATCTATTAGATAAATATGATTCAAACCACCGCAGTGCAGTGCCTTTAATAGCATGCTCTAATCTCTGTAATAAAATTTTATGGTCAACAGTATCAAAAGCAGCACTGAGGTCTAACAGAACAAGCACAGAGATGAGTCCACTGTCTGAGGCCATAAGAAGATCATTTGTAACCTTCACTAATGCTGTTTCTGTACTATGATGAATTCTAAAACCTGACTGAAACTCTTCAAATAGACCATTCCTCTGCAGATGATCAGTTAGCTGTTTTACAACTACCCTTTCAAGAATTTTTGAGAGAAAAGGAAGGTTGGAGATTGGTCTATAATTAGCTAAGATAGCTGGGTCAAGTGATGGCTTTTTAAGTAATGGTTTAATTACTGCCACCTTAAAAGCCTGTGGTACATAGCCAACTAATAAAGATAGATTGATCATATTTAAGATCGAAGCATTAAATAATGGTAGGGCTTCCTTGAGCAGCCTGGTAGGAATGGGGTCTAATAGACATGTTGATGGTTTGGATGAAGTAACTAATGAAAATAACTCAGACAGAACAATCGGAGAGAAAGAGTCTAACCAAATACCGGCATCACTGAAAGCAGCCAAAGATAACGATACGTCTTTGGGATGGTTATGAGTAATTTTTTCTGTAATAGTTAAAACTTTATTAGCAAAGAAAGTCATGAAGTCATTACTAGTTAAAGTTAAAGGAATACTCGGCTCAATAGAGCTCTGAGTCTTTGTCAGCCTGGCTACAGTGCTGAAAAGAAACCTGGGGTTGTTCTTATTTTCTTCAATTAGTGATGAGTAGTAAGATGTCCTAGCTTTACGGAGGGCTTTTTTTTTATAGAGCAACAGACTCTTTTTCCAGGCTAAGTGAAGATCTTCTAAATTAGTGAGATGCCATTTCCTCTCCAACTTACGGGTTATCTGCTTTAAGCTGCAAGTTTTTGAGTTATACCACGGAGTCAGGCACTTCTGATTTAAAGCTCTCTTTTTCAGAGGAGCTACAGCATCCAAAGTTGTCTTCATTGAGGATGTAAAACTATTGACGAGATACTCTATCTCACTTACAGAGTTTAGGTAGCTACTCTGCACTGTGTTGGTATATGGCATTAGAGAACATAAAGAAGGAATCATATCCTTAAACCTAGTTACAGCGCTTTCTGAAAGACTTCTAGTGTAATGAAACTTATTCCCCACTGCTGGGTAGTCCATCAGAGTAAATGTAAATGTTATTAAGAAATGATCAGACAGAAGGGAGTTTTCAGGGAATACTGTTAAGTCTTCAATTTCCATACCATAAGTCAGAACAAGAGCTAAGATATGATTAAAGTGGTGGGTGGACTCATTTACATTTTGAGGAAAGCCAATTGAGTCTAATAATAGATTAAATGCAGTGTTGAGGCTGTCATTCTCAGCATCTGTGTGGATGTTAAAATCGCCCACTATAATTATCTTATCTGAGCTAAGCACTAAGTCAGACAAAAGGTCTGAAAATTCACAGAGAAACTCACAGTAACGACCAGGTGGACGATAGATAATAACAAATAAAACTGGTTTTTGGGACTTCCAATTTGGATGGACAAGACTAAGAGTCAAGCTTTCAAATGAATTAAAGCTCTGTCTGGGTTTTTGATTAATTAATAAGCTGGAATGGAAGATTGCTGCTAATCCTCCGCCTCGGCCCATGCTACGAGCATTCTGGCAGTTAGTGTGACTCAGGGGTGTTGACTCATTTAAACTAACATATTCATCCTGCTGTAACCAGGTTTCTGTAAGGCAGAATAAATCAATATGTTGATCAATTATTATATCATTTAATTTCGCTTGCATAGACTGATTTTGGAGATCAAGCAATAATTGCAGATGGGCTTTCTGAGGTCCCAGATAGCTTTTCTGATTTCCTTTTCTAACTTTCAGAATTTAGTAAATTAGCATATGGTCCATTGATACTTATGTGTAGACACTAGTCCCTAAAGGCAACTATTTTTGGTTTCAAATCTGGGCAAATGCAGTCCCAGAAAATTCTGAATGTGACAAACAAGAAACAGGTGTTGTAAACAAGTCAATGCTGCTAAAAATACAAACTTGCAGAAACAAAGATACTATTCTGGCATGGTTTGCACATAAAACTGGCATAGCATGTTTCAAGTACACACATATATGTCAGAAGGTGGGGGGGGGGGGGGGCATACCATATTCTGTCCCCCCTGGTTGAAAAGGTAGGGGGGACATGTCCCCCCTATTCCCCACCAAATTGCGCCCATGCTTGAGAATAGCACCAAGCCAGTTATACAACATATTACATAAAGTCTGTAACTAAAATAAGGAAACAATGTTGCAACACAACCAATTATGAACTGCTACTAGATTAAATATAAATAATTTAAAAGGACCTTGGAACACTTTTCTCAGTATTTTCCCATTAATTGCTCGAGGGAAAGGCTAATAATTCAGCAGATTATAATGATCATAATAAAGTATATTTTATTTGTCAACTTATGTTTTATAAATACTATGACTAAAGAAACCTACTAAAATAGTTAGCTATTGTTATTGGGATATTTTATATACTTCATTAATTTTTTTTTTTTTGGGGGGGGGGGGGGTAAATATATATTTGTTTGCTCAGTGGCTGCTCCCATTTGTTTGGGGTCACCACAGTGGAATAAGATATATATGTTAAGTATTTTTATTTTGGGCACATTTTTGCTAGATTACACTTGATTCATCCACTGGGATTGCACGAGTTAAGTTCTAAAACCTCTACAGACCACTCACAACCTCTTCTGAGCCTAAGCTTGTCTGTTGTCCAGCGGGGAATGATTTAATGTGATTGGTGGAAAGCAACTGGTTGCCTTTGTAAGATCACGGCCAGAAGTAAAACCTTACATCTGAGTCATGACTTCAATCTCAACCGGGCATAGCCTCATAAACATGAGCTCAGGAAACACAATGGGGGTAGAACAAGTACAGCCACAGCCTGATTAGGGACTGTTTGTTGATTATCGTCAAAGGGTAAAATACCATAAAAGGGGATAAAATGAGCACTTTCAGTTCATCCTGTTGGATTCTTTGAAGGGTGGAGCTGAGAGGAAATACTGACTGTTTCACACAACTTGAAATGGCGCTGTGCTCTTTGAGATATCATCAAGCTTGGCGCTCGTTTGAGGCAATAATTCAGCACTGATGTAACCTGCTTTTTCTAAGGCAATTTCTCAAGTAGTTATACAGTATATTATGTGACGGACATCTGACCAAGTGTTGAAAATGGAAAAGAACATTTTCATTCTTGGCTTTCAAATAATTATGTGTCCATAAGTCAAAGATATTATCGTACTTGACTTTCTGCTGTTTGTTAGGTGTTTTTGGATTTATTTTGGGTGGATTGGATTAATGTCAGTCCAATGGTTATGCTTAACAACTGAACAGAACTGCAAAGCAATAATTTAAAAACTACCTTCAATCCTACGCAGCACAGTGGCTTAATGGTTATCACTGTTGCCTCACAGCAAGAAGGTCATGGGATCAATTCCCACCTGTGGCCTTTCTGTGTGGAGTTTGCATGTTCTCCCCGTGTTTGTGTGGGTTTCCTCTAGATGCTCTGGCTTCCTCCCACATCCAAAGACATGCAGGTTAGGTGGTTTGGAAACTTTAAATTGTCCATAGGGGTGCGTGTGGGTGTGAATATGTTTGTCTGTATGTGGCCCTGCGATAGACTGGCGTCCTGTCCAGGGTGTACCCCGTCTATTGCCCTATGACTGCTGGGATAGGATCCAGCCTCCTGTGACCCTGAACTGAAATAAACGGTTATAGAAAATGAATGAAAGAATGGCCGTGGGCGTTTATACTTTCCACTATTGTTGCAGAACTGACTGCATAATAAACCAATATGTTTTTTTATGGTTTAATACCAGTATAGCTGGGTATTGTTTAATTTGAATACATGTCATGCTTTGGTGTTATTAGTTACCTCCACCTTTGCTTTCATTGTCTGAGGTCATAAGCATTAAAGTGGCTTGTGATTGAGTATTGCCTGGATTAGCAGGTCAACGTTCAATGCAAAAATGTCCATGTGAATTAATCAACCAAGTATTTCTGCTTCTTTATTTAATCTGGTGATCATAGCCAGTTATGTTCTGTGTGTTTTACTAAACATATTTCATTTTTCAATGCTTTAGTGTTCCCACC